>NC_056736.1:25130049-25182549 GCF_019279795.1 Protopterus annectens | reverse complement strand
CCTTAACTTACATCCTTGGCATTTTTGTTCCCTTATGGCATTAACAGCTAATGCACAGGGTTCAGAAGTTCAGGCTCCCTTTTGTAACGGGTTTAATACCAAGGTGGTATCATACACAGTTATTAACATTTATATGTGCCATCAAAGCATTGTGTTGTACTTAAACACAATTTGCATATGGGAAACACTGAATAACACCAGCATCATGTAGATTTTCAGGTCATATTTGTGTGACAAAGTACTGTGGTGGTAGTGTTGCAGTAGCGTTGTCGCCTCACAGTAAGACGTTGTCCTGTTAGATTCTCAGTTACAGCATCTTCTGTGTGTAGACATGCATGAATGGGCATACCATCGTTGAAGGTTGTGCGTCAG
Source organism: Protopterus annectens (assembly GCF_019279795.1). Lineage (NCBI taxonomy): Eukaryota > Metazoa > Chordata > Ceratodontiformes > Protopteridae > Protopterus > Protopterus annectens. The sequence goes on along the minus strand of NC_056736.1, from coordinate 25,182,177 downwards.
GGCTGGCAACTCGGCTTGTAAAAAATCGACTGCCAATCATTAGCGGACCGGAGTTTCGCTGTGATGACCCCTAACCAGGAAAAGCCGTAAGAAACAACACAACATTTGTTTGTGACAAAGTTCATGTTATGAATTCTATACCAGAGAACATGCCCAGTGTTTGCAATGTATCATTTGTAATGTAACTGAGATATTTACTTTATCCAGAATTGTCTGGAGTTGCTGTGGAACATTTGTATATGTACACTGATTGGCACATATCCCCAAGTCTTATTGCAGTCTTAATGCCATGTTTCTCTCATAAACTAGACACTGAAGAGTTAATATATACATTCACTTCTAGCCCATTTCTGTGATTTTTGCCTTGCAAATGCAGTTGTCTAGCTTATCCATCATTGCACACAGCCTGATGCACACAAGATCTTACTTGATAATAAATTCCCTGCAATATTTCCAGACATCTTTGAAAAGTGGTGCCAGGTGATGTTGAAGAGACACGGCAGGTGAATGCGAGGATAGTTTTCCATATGGAGTACGGAGGTGGTGTGAGGAGTCCATGATTTTTGCTGGAGTCCTTGTGAAGCATTACAGTTGAAAGCTTTGGCAGGTGACTATACTGGGTCACAATACAAGACTGAGCCTTGGAGTAGCTTAGCCAAAACTGTCACCAGTGCAACTGGCATCCTACACATGGATAAATAATACCACTACCATTATAGTAATTTAGAAAGCTGAAAGCAGGACCTCGTTCACTATTGGGATGAATATTTTCAGACCCACATTACATCAGAATATAAAATACCATGACTTGGAAACACAAACAGGTGTTCATTCATTTTATATTTCTCTGCCTTGTGTATCTTCTGCAGAGATTGAAGGTAACAGGGAGGTGCATCAGGAGGGACTGCAAGACTTCAGAGAAGCACAGGGTAGGTACCGTTTAGGTATGAGTGATTGACATTTTGTAATAGCAGTCATTGTACAAATAGTTTATTAATTCTCTCGACATCAGTCCATAAATGTTTGAAAGAACGATACGTGAGTAGGTATACTTTAAACATGGAAATTATACATATCTGGATAAATAGCTCTTGCAACATTGCATTACTATATGTTTCCAGAAGCATAGATGTCTGTGGTGTCAAATCCAAACAGCTGCAATTAGTCTGCATTAGTTAGTTATTTATTATACTGCAAACAATAACTTAGAATAACATTTGTTCATTTCACATAAACATTCCATGAGCTGCAATGCCTAAACTAACTTTCCTCTTCTCACACTATTTGCATAATTTGTATGATATTGTGGAGATTATGCTTCACTGTATAAGAAGTATATGGCCTCACATTCATATCTGGATGTGACAAATCTAAATACTTTTGTGGGAACATACATTGACTGTAACATATTACAATGACCATGACATTTATTTTCAGTGTTTTCTCTCCCCAACGCTCTTTTTATTTTTATTTTTTGGTTATGTCATTTGTACTATCATTCTTGCTCCAACTTAACTACCAGCATGTGCAGCTTTATTGGCAACATGGACTGGAAATGCCATCCCTCCACTGATGGCTGCCACAAAACCACCTTAGGCAGCATAGGTGCTCATAATTTCTGGGTCACAACCTGAAAGTGTTACTTCTATAACTCATGAACTACCTGCCATGGCCTGAAACTCATACATCAGGTAGGTGGCCCAGGGCCTGGTGCAGTGACACCCACTGGGAGAAGTCAGTGGAGTTAGCAATTATGTCAATCAACAGGAGCTGACAAGGCTGGTGGGCAAGACTGAGTGGGGAGTCAGTTCCCATATTAGCTATATGGAAAGTTTTCTCCAGCATATTGCCAAGTCACTGCCCCATCTCATGCACTCCAAGTATGTGCAACAGGAGAAAGTGATGACATTTCTGAGTGTGAGGACAAGATTTTTGTTGAATTCATGCTGCACATGGATGCACCTCTATAGTCCCATCCCCGTCCCCAATATTGATGTCCTCAACAGCTTGTTTCCATCACTATCCCTGTGGTCTGTCTTGCATGTCCTATATAACTGCACCTGCAAACTTTCACACCAGACATATATGTCCCTTTTATCTCTAAATACCTTCCCCAACATTTCTCAGTCTTAAAACAAGGGAGCACCTGTTCAAAAAGAGAAACAAGTACCCAATTCATACTTTTCCTTTTTGCATATATGCATAACACACTCAAAATGGTCAAGTTGGTAATACAACATTCTTACGCTGTCACACGTTTTATGATGACACTGTTTATTTTGTCAAATAGTTTGTCAAAGGACAATGTTACATTATGAAGAAATAGATGGCTATGGTGCCCTCCAACTGCCATCCTGCACATTCCTTAAATACTTTGCAGTGTCTTACCCCCTGCTTGTTCCCCATTTTCATCACTGCCCTGAAAACCTCATTTCACACCATTAATATGGTCAAAAATAGATTTGCAGATCACATGCATGGCCAGAAATGGGCCATAAATAAAAATCTCTATTTCATTCCTCCTTATTTGCTCAACAACTGGCATTAACCATTTCCAGTACCCATAGTACAGTAATAAAAGGGCTACTTCATATCCTATAACAAAAACTGATGATTTTGTGCCTTCTGCTGTATACAAATGGCTCTCCTTGCTGTATTATGTTTAGCATGGCTGCACAAAGGAAATAAGTACTGATAGCACTATGGGTTGAAAGTAATTAGTCTATGCGTAACAAGCTTCAGTGTTTAGTAAATGCCATATGGCATGTTTCATTTATATTTATCATTGTGAATTTTGATGCACTCATAGTCACTTTCTTCACAAATTTGTTATGACCTCTTTAAATATGTGATTTCTGCCAGCTGAAGTAAGACTTAGTATGTGGTATTCTAAGATAATACTCATCTCTAAAGAATATTGAGTAAGACTGGCAGGTGTTCACACCCAGCATTGTGTACAAACTTTAAGTTTTACTTATCATAGCATTTTACATGGTGAAGTAGTGGATACATATGTTAGTCCCCCACTACTTATCATAGCATTTTACATGGTGAAGTAGTGGATACATATGCTAGTCCCCCACCACTGTCCTGCTTATTCATTAATTACTCTACCAGACTCTATCTAACCCTCTGCTTGCTCACTATTTTCAACACTGTCCTGTAAACAGCATTTCAGATTAATAACGTCAAACATAAGATTCAAACACCACACACATGGCTAGAAATGGCTTAGAAACAGTAATGTATCTGTCTGTACAAATCATTTGCATGATGCTTGGCACTGTTCAACAAACCCCACTGCTAGCTCTTCTCACTGTACATGCATCAGAGACAGCTGTCAGTGATCCACACATAAGCACATGACATGCATGGGGAGCAGCTGATAACGTCGACAGCTGAGAAGGCCGACAAGGAGATCGCCGACACCAGAAGATCGAAGATTGAGAAGACCGACAGATGAAAACCCCGACGCTGAGAAGACCAACGGATGAAAACCCCGACGTTGAGAAGACTAACATGGGAAAAGGCTGTGTAAGTATGCGGTAATGACGGCCGTTAGGGTGCGAGTAAGGTAAGTGTGCGATATTGACGGTGTGTAGGGATACGGGTGGGTTAAGTGAGTTAGGGTTAGGGCGCGGGTTAGGTAAGTGTGCGATAGTGAAGGACCTTAGGGTTAGGTTTTGGGTTAAGGGTGTAGATAGTTGTGTATGTGAGGTTTAGTGTGTGTTTGTATGGATTTTGGTGTGCTTGTGTTGTGTGTGTGCTTTTTGGACAGGGGATTTGTTTTGTTTGTTTATTGTCGGTATTGTCTTGGTATTATGGTGTGTCGGGCATGTGAGGTTTCATGTTTGTGAACGTTCGGTTATGTGGTGTGCCTGATTTCGTTGTCGGTGTTGTGGTTTGTCGGTGTTGTCAGGTAGATCCCATGCATGACATTATCTGGAGATAAACACTCAAGAATGCATGAGTAGCACCCTGCTGGTTGAAATCTGTCACTATTATCATAACATAACTGTTCAATACACCTTAGTGTGGCACATATTTATATCATTCCTTAACATAACAATTAATGTGAATTATGTAATGTATGACTTGTTGCTTAAGTATGTTGTCAGCTGTGATCAAGCAATGATGCTGTTTGTCTCTCGGAACAATTGCCCATTCCTGTCATGTAAACTAAAAGTATATGCTATCAAACAATTAATGTAAGACTTCTGTGCAATAAGCAAGTGTACACATTTTTATAGATGTTGATGTAAATAGGAAGGCATTCTTAACTAGGAATGTGCAACTTATTTGAATGTATCAGCAAATGCTAACAAGCAAGAATGGTTTATCTAGCAGATCTGACTTGCACACTTCCACTTAGAGGTAACACATATGCAGGGAGAGGGATCCTTCAACTCTTGTACTCCCTTTTAGGTCAAGCATATGCCTTGCTACAGATTGATGAAGTCATTCTTTCAAATGTGTGCTGTCTGAGCCTTATAATAGGGCTTATTCTCTAACATATATAGTTAATACACAGCAAATGTTTGAATCCTGCAACATATGCATGTGTCTAACTATAGTGATAAGGACTTGCTCATTCATCTGATAAGATGTGTATACTTCCATTCAGTTGGTAACACTTACATAGGGAGAGGGTTCTACCAATTCCTGTACCCCCTTTCAGGCCACACATATGCCTTGCATCACAGTGGTAACATCATCCTATCAAAGGGATCCTCTTACAGGGGATCCAATGCCTGTCAGCCTGGGATGACATGCTCGACAAGCCACGATGCTTCGCTAGGGATGGCTTGCACCTGTCACCCCTGGGCTTTTGGATATTGGCAAAGGCTCTTGCTACCCCCATAGTGCTTTTTTTAGGCAAGGCTGAAAAGACAAACCCACCTCCATAGGTATCACAAGGGATAAAAAACTAAGAGTAATGCTACTCAATGCCAGAAGTCTAAACCTCAAGATGCATGCACTCGAAACTCTCCTTAGCATGGAGAACATTGATACCTGTGCAGTAACAGAAACCTGGTTCAAGGCTCCTGAGAGCACCTCAGCACTACCAGATTATACCTCATACCATGCTTTTCAGCCCCAAAACTTGGACCGAACCACAAAAGGAGGGGGAGTATCAATATTCGTCAAAGATATCCAAACCTCAAGGTTGGTGGCACAGCACGAAGCATCAGAGACTATCCATGTGCAACTAACAGTGGGTAAAACTGCCTTCCAGTTTATAGCCTGCTACAGACCACCCTCCCAAACCCAGGAACCCCACTCGGCCTTCCTGAGAACACTGGAAAATATGAAGGTCTCTCCAAACACCATTATATTGGGTGACTTCAACTACCCAAACATAGACTGGGAGCATTACTCTAGCTCCAACACCCTAGCCCAAAGTTTCCTAGAATTTATAAACTCAAATGCTATGGAACAACTTGTTACCACTCCCACAAGAGGGGAAACATACTGGACCTGATCATCACCAACATGGGGACTCTGTGCTCCAGACCAGAAGTGTATCCCTCACTGGTAAGATCAGACCATAAACTAATCTCACTGGATATTCACACCCTGACCCCATGCCCTGCCCAGAAAACCACAGTGAAAAACTTCTCTAAAGCAAATTTCACACTCCTCAAAACTGAGGTGGAATCCTTCAAAGCCCCCGGGCCTATGGAAAATATGGCCCAGACCGCAGAATCCTTTATAAACGCATTCTATGAACACCTTCAGGAATGCATGGATCATGCAATCCCAAATAAAACCAATACCCAATCCTCCAAAGGCAGACATCCTGTCTGGTGGACCCCAGCCATAAACAAACTATACAATAGAAGGAGGAAGCTACTACATGATAGAGCAAAATCCCAAAAAGGGAAGGCATCTCTGATCAGTATTGGCAAAAAACTATGGGCACTCATAAAATCATCTAAGGCCAGCTTTGAGAGAAAAATTGCACAGGACACTAAGGATAATCACAAGGCTTTCTTTAGTTATGTTAGGAACCTGGGTGGGAATTCCCAGATATGCTCAGAATTAGTCCAAAATGACAAACAATACACCAAACCCACAGGCATTGCCAACATCCTAGCTGACAGGTTCAGCACAAACTCCCCCCCCCCCCACCAAAAGGGCAAATATCTATCCCAGAAGAGTGCTGCCGACCTGACATCTCAGATGCTCAGGTAAGAGCCACCCTCTACAAAGCAAAAAAACACAGCATCAATGGGACCAGATGGTGTCCTGGGCTGCATCCTACATGAACTCCAAGAAGAGCTAAACCCAAATATAAAACTACTGTTCAATCTCAGCCTTACTACAGGATATGTACCCAAAGAGTGGCGTACAGCAACAGTGGTCCCTCTCCACAAAGGTGGTGCCTCAACGGATCCTGGAAACTATCGCCCCGTAAGCCTGACTAGCTTGTTCTGCAAAGCTATGGAAAGGATCATCATGGACCTCATAAATAAAGATATTGGGGACCTACAGACACTGGATCCTACCCAGTTCAGCTTTGGTAAGGGCAGATCCTGCCTCTTAAACCTGGTCGACTTCTTTGAAACAGTCACCAAGGCCATTGACAAGGGGAAGGTGGTCCACACAGCCTACCTGGACCTCGCAAAAGCCTTCGATACAATACCCCACTTGGGCATTATAGATAAGCTCACCAGCTTAAATATAAACCCCTATGTCACTAGATGGGTTGCAAACTGGCTCAAGGACAGAACCCACATGGTTAGAATTGCTGGAGCCATATAGGACTCCAAACCAGTTACAAGTGGCGTCCCACAAGGCTCAGTCCTGGGACCTCTCTTGTTCGGTATATATTTCTCGGAGGTACAGGCCAACACGGAAGGACTGTGGCTGACCAAGTTCACAGATGACTGCAAACTGGGTGCCATAATCGACTCTCCAGCCGACACAAGCATCCTCCAAAAGGGCCTCATAGAAACAGGCAACTGGTGCCAGAGCCATGGCCTCAAGCTAAATGCCAAAAAGTGTATAGTCATCCCCTTTGGCAAAACAAAGTGCCCACAAATTACCATATAGGTGGTAATCCATTAAGTACAGGAGAAGTAATTAGGGACCTGGGGACCCAAGTTGATAGCAATCTCTCATTTGACAACCACGTGGCCAAAGTGGTTAGAAAAACATTTTATATAGCCCACCTAATCATGAAGGGATTCACATCTAGATCAGGGGAGGTCATCGTGCCTCTTTACTCATCCCTCATCAGGCCCATAATTGAGTACAATGCCCCTTTTGGGATGTACCTTACCAGACACCTGCAGCAACTGGAAAGACCCCAAAAGTACCTCACCAAGAGGATCAAAGGGCTCAAACAGATGCCATATGCTGCCCGGTTAAAGAAACTCCAGCTCTACTCAGTGGCATACCGCCTGCTCAGAGGTGATCTGTGCCTGACGTATAAAGCCATGTCCAACCCGGAATTAATGGACATGTTGCACCACAGAAAATCCAAATCCCATCGAGCTACGCGCTCGAGAGACTTGAACGTCAGCACTGAAATAAATAGGACATGCTGGAGGGACAGATTCATAACCCAGAGGCTCCCTTCACTCTGGAATAAAATCCCAGTCCAGGTTAGGTAGAGTCCCTCATTGACTCTCTTCAAGAGGAACCTTGATGAGTGGATGGGAGATCGTAGGTTTACCCCGGGTATCACTTCTGTGTCACTGTTAGACAGAGGCACAGTATACTAACCTCGAAAAAGGGCATAGCAAAATAAATTTAAAATGGGTGGCTAAAGTCAAACACACTCTGGCTAGGCTTATAAATGCCCTAGGGCAGATAGCCTAGTATGAACCTATGAACCTATGAACCTATGTGTGCTGTCTGACTTGTAGTAAATCATCTGTGGTGTGAGCAGCAAATATATGTCTCGACAGTGTGTGGACCTAGAGCGGCAGGTGTTCAGTTCCAGTAATGTGTAACTAGTTTGGTTGTCTAACAGCTTAATGAAAATTTAGAATGGCTTAATCAACAAATATGACACAGATAATTCAACCTAGGTATAGCACTTACATGGCTACTGGATTTTGATCCATTCAGCCAATTTTTAAGTGAGCCATATGGATTTCAACACAACACTAAAGTCATCATTTCAAGTGTGTTTTGTATGACATCTCTATGATGAGTTCTTTACTGGCATGAATAGTTAATACATAACTTTCTCAAAAGCGTTCTAAGGCATGTGTTCAATTCCAACAATGTCTAACTATTGCAGTTGCATGTTAGATGATTAAAATAGGTAGGAATGGGTTAATCAGCAGCTGTAACATGGATGAGTATATCTAGGAGTAACACATGGCTACATGATTTTGTTCCCTTCAATATCATTTTAGGCAAGTCATATAGATTCAAACACAGCACATAAGTCATCTCTTCAAGAGCATATTTTCTGATGGTTTACTATCATATAGTCGACACTCACAAGAAAGAACCACCTGAAAAGATTACTAAAAGGTTGAACACGTAATATCGACAAGGTCAGAATGTCAATAACACACCTCCGTTTGCGAATTCAGCCTTTGTCAACATTCGCAAAATGCAGTCCTATGCAGCATAAGACTTAATGTGATAATTTTGCAGGGGGGCAAGCCCCCATGCACCTCCCACACCCCCTACAAAATATATGTTCCAACTCCGAGATCACACTAGAGTGGGGAAAAGGGTAAGTTTCCTGATTCCCACTGTACTGCAATCTCTAGTTAAAAGACCAACCTCATCTTTGTGAATGTACTGAAACAGGACTCGCACAACTGAAGGATCAGCAACATGGGTCAGCCTACTGTTATTTGACAACCTGTGGTGGCCGAAACTTCCTTCTGCATTTTAAATGTAAACCTTTTCTGACACCTCTACTTATATATTTTTTTTCCATAGCATCAGCAGTTAATATACAGTATTACAGAGTGTAGACCTAAACAGGCAGGGTTTCTAACTGGGAATGTATAAGTACTACACTATGTACAATAATACTGACAGACAACACTTGCTTACTTAACAGATGGTAATTTTCCAAACTCACACTTGTGTGAACCCTAACATGACTTAAGCATTTTGAGATCTAAAACACATTTTAAAGGAGCCATAACCAATAAATACACTATTGATGTATTCCCTTCAAATGTGTACTTTATGATACTTTAAACCCGATTTCTTCTGTGGCATCAGTGATTAACGCATGATCCTACAGACTATGTAATTTGATAGAGAGGTGTTCAAGTCTGGCCAGGTATAACTACTGAGTTTGTAAGAAAATGCTAACAGGCTGTATTGGCTTCTCCAACAGAACTGATGTTTCCAATATCACTTAGTATTACATTTATAAATGGAAAAAGAAAGACCAACTTTCATACTCCCTTTCATGGAAGCCATATGTATTCAAATGTGTGAATTTTTTTGACAAATGAGATATGTTTTTTTGTGGCATCATCAGTTAGTGCTCAGGTCAAACAGATCTTGACATTAATTGTATATGTTTGAATCCAATAGTGTGCTTTTTATGATTTTGTTCACGATATAGTGTTAACAGACAAGAATGACTTATTCAACAGACCTTGATTTGTGACATGCTACATAGTGACCACAAAGTCATAAAACCTGTGTTATGACATTTTGTTATGGCTAATGGATAGGTGGGAGTTGTTCATCCAGTAACTTGGACATGCCCAGTATAATGGTCTGTGTATTACATTTTTCATTGCACTATACATAATCAGTGGTGAGGAATAGTTATAGTCATTTGTCCTAGTGTGGCAAAAAACACTGAAAACTTGCTTCTAGTGGAATGGCCCTGTTGATTGTCAAGCAATGGAGGCAGTGGTCAATGTGCAGAGGACATTAACATTGTTATAGGCTAGTCTATAGCTGCTATATGTAAACTCTAGCAGTTTCCACAGCTCAGTAACAACCTGATGGTGATGTTTTAACTGTCTTTGATGTATATTCCATGTAGTGATTCAGGAATTAGGATTTGTTGCACACAATACCCAACTCAGTAGACATTTTCCACATGACATTAAAAATGTTTCTGAAGTGTACATTGTCAAAAAGAGTGAGTTATTTGTGTTTATGTGGCAATAGCAGGTAATGCACACATAATAAGATGATTACACAGGCACACATGCTTTCCAGTCCAATCAGGTAATACTTAAAAACAGTGCATGCAGCAGTTATACTCAGATAATTGAATTAGGCACATCTGTGTTGTTATCACTTCTCCTATGAGGTAACTTTCAGGAGTCATCTTGCTACAACAATTTTAGGCATGTCCATAGGCATATACTTGCATACATACATGCATTTGGCAGTTGATAATGGGATCTATATCACCTTGTTGAACTCTTAAAAGTTAGAACATCATATGGTCGACACCATATTATCGAACTTTTAAGACTTTGAACATTTCAATGGAGATCTCTATACAGTGCGGAATGGGAATATTTCCCTTTTCTGCACTGTAGTGCAATCTCGGAGATGTTATATTAAAGAGTGAGGAGTGTGGGGGGGTGCAGCTGCTTAAACTGTTCAGGTAGTTTTTTTCTTTGGTTTATTTATTTATTTCTTTTATTACATTTTTGAACTTTTAAAAGTTCGATCATATGGTGTCGACCATATGACATTCAAACTTTTAAAAGTTTGATTATGTAATATAAAATCAATAATGGACTGCCACAACATGACTTCTGTCTGGCAAGATTTCCATCCTTGTAAAGTTTTCCTGATATGTCACACATCTCTCATGTACTTGCATCTAATCTGTTAAAGTTTGCAAATCTGTAATAGTTTTTACAAACATATTGTGTTATTTACTTTCTGTATAAAAGGACAGCACATATTACTATGGCATATTCTTATAGATCGCACTGCATAAAATGTGGATTTTTTCTTAGTTTCACTTCCTAACCTTCACAACATGCCTGTACCCTTTAAAATATGCAAGTTACAGACACAACTGTTACTGTCCTCACTGTCAGGACTTGTATGGGCAGAAAGTTGTGGTGTTTCCTAATATTCTCAATTTGTCCCCACATTTATGTATGTACTTTTCAATTATTCCTGCACTGGTAGTTTGATACACATGGCCAGAGAAAGTGATAAATTTTAGTTACTTGCACAATTTTCAAACAACACATTTTTCCTTTTGCACATTTTATAACTGTGTTGTCCTTCTTAATGTGCAGGGCAATGCTGGCAAAGTTACGACATCTCCATTACTGTACTCAGTCTGATGTATGAGTATGAACGTTATACCTGCCCACTTGTTCAGCCTCCCTTCCTTTTGCTATATTTCTAGTTAGCCTATATGTTGTTGTGCCATGCAGTGCACTCAGTTACTGATCTTAGGTTTGTGTACACTCCTTTGTTTACCTTATGTATGTGAGCCCTGCCTTATATCAACATGGCTGCAAATTTGTGTTTTGGGATCCAGCAGAAGCTGCTCTTTCTATAGATTTATTTAGCACTGCTGTTTGTGGTAGACAGATGGCAATTCATGTTAGCTCCATTGTGACATCTACACAACTTAAAGGAATTCCCAAGACAGTCTCACCAACACAGGAAAAATTCCAACTTGATTGCACAAAATTGCAACTCAATGATTGAGAATGGACATTTGTCCAACATGATGAGTTTATGCAATTTGGCAAGTTTTCTCACATCCTAAATAACCTTAGATTTAAAATGATCACATCTGATATCATTTATACTTGGAAAAAAGGCAAATAGATCATTTTTCCTTTATATAGTCAGATAGCTAGCTTTCTCCTTTATTACGCAAATTCAGAGAAAAGCGTGATTGTTAAAATAAAATGACTGAATTTGATAGATTGAAGCTCTTTTGTTTTCTTAGCTTAATTCTCTAGTACAGGAGGTGTGACACTCTTCTGAGGAACTATACTTTGTTAAACTCTTTCTCTCACTTTCTATCTGGTTTTAGGTAAACAGTTCCACCTATTTGTATCGATGACTTGTTTTTATCACTCACGCATATGTATCACAATTTTAGTCAAACAAAAATTATATTGTTAAAAAAGGGAGTACATTAAAACCTGAACTATTTGCAATAAGGGGCACATTCTTTGAAAATGCAACTTTAGCTAGCTTTATTCATTATTCCTTCAGTGTAGTATACATTCTAAATAGCAGTTATATAAGGCAGTCAGAAATATCTTTGTGTGACTGCAAAATCTGTAGAATTAAAGATAAAGATAATAGAAATAAGTATGTAATGATGCATATCACATTCTAGAAACAATGCCACCTTCATACTTCAGTCTCGTGTGTGCCAGAAAAAAAAAATTAAATAAATGCATTTCATTCATAGTTGGATCTTTAATATCTTACCAGATCCCCACTTGGCAAATATTTCAGAATTTGTGAATAATAAATTGCAACGATGCCTACTGTTTTCTTCTAAAATTAAAGAGAGAGAACTTTTATAAACGTAATAATTGTTCTCATGAAGCAGGTTATTCTACCTAGCTATTTATTTTACTATGTAAGTGTTTATTTGTTTATTCATTTATTTATTTGTTTATTGGTTTATTTATTTATGTATATGTGATGTATGTTTTGCTTTCATTTGTACTTGAGAACACGTAATGCAGTATTTTCATTCATTTAATACTAGTTTAATACACTTTAGTTTTATTTATTGCATGCAATTTTATTGATTTATTTACTCATGATGGTGGTTAAAAATATTACTTCCACTCACAAAATGCATGATTTTAGTTGTTACAAAAATAATGAAAATTCTACACATTCACATACATGCACACTTAGGCACTTGTCAACATGCGGAAACATTAATGCACATTATATTGATACTGGCACATTGACAACACGCTTACATGAATGAAAAACTCAATAAAAAGACCAATACCAATGGTCTCTGGCTGACTAAATTTGCAGATGATTGCAAATTAGGAGCTGTCATTGAATCCACACCAACACAAATGTTCTCCAGGAAGGGCTGACACAGACAAACAACTGGTGTCAGAGCCATGGACTAAAACTAAATGCCAAGAGATGCATAGTAGTATCCTTCATGAAGTCATCCACCCCTAGTAACTATCATATTGACAACACACCCATTAGAGTTGACCCAGTAGTTAGTGATATAGGGATACACATAGACAGTAATTTAGCCTTTGACTATCACTTGTCTACAGTAGTAAGGAAATCAGTCTATGTTGCACAGCTTATAAACAAAGGTATGGCACCTAGATCCAAGGACATCATTGTCCCACTGTATTCGGCATTCATCAGACCTGTCATTGAGTATAATGCTCCCTTTGGTATGTACCTAACCAAGCCTATCTAACATTTGGAATGCCCATAGAGTTTCCTCACTAAAAGAATACAGGGCATAAGTAAAATGCCCTATGCAGACTGCCTCAAGGCCCTATCCATGTATTTAATCTGTTGAAGGGAGATCTACACCTGACATACAGGGCATTGTCAGACCCCACTCTGGTGGACCTCCTGCACATCTACAAAACAAACAGCACCAGAATTACCTGTTCAAAAGACTTAAACCTTGCCTGTGATATAAATTGGACTTGCTGGAAAAACAGGAATGTATCCCAGAGACTACCCCTTCTCTGGAACAGGCTGTCAATCCATGTGAAGGAGAGATCCTCCCTAAACCAATTCAAGTGTAATTTGGACGATTGGATGGGGAACAGGAAATTCATCCCTGGTTTGGCACCTATGTCTCTAATGGATGCAGGCAGCCTGTAAAAGGTTCATTTCCCAGGCTCCTTGTAAATGCTTCACCTCCAAAGCCCCTGCTTACACTTATCAAGGGTACCAGAACTTGTCAGAAATTTGGAATGCATGGCTAGGTTTAAAAGTCCCTTGCATATTTTAACCCAGTAAACACCCATGAACCTATGAACCTGTGTGCAGTATGCCTATGGAGCTAGAGGCTTTAAAATGCTTTCCATAAGTTGTTCAATCGATAATTTTCAGATACTGTATGCTAATGGCGATAGCATTCACTGCTCAGTATTGACTGTGTTATTGCATTGGTATAAGCTCATAATGTATAACACTACATGTTAATATGACTGCTTTTTGTTTTTTTTACACAGCTTGTCTGTTTAGGCTCTAATTGGATTACAGCTATAGAATGTGTGTAACAGCTAGCAAACATTTTTGTTTTAAACATATGTTATGTGCAGTACATTAATGTAAACTGCATGCAGATTTTGTGAATTGTGTAGTGCAATGCTGTTGTGTTTGGACATCAACTGTAATGGATTCAAAACTCACATATCACAAGTTATGTTGTTGTTCCAAGTCTTATGTATTCAAGCATTGCTCTCATATCAGTTATGGTTTTACAGTATATGTAGCAGTACTATATGGGACAAGGACTATTTCCTAAATTTTGGTATTACATAGGAATGCAGAGAGGGTAAATTGACATAAAATGTCAGCATAATCATCTCCATATGTGGGCTCCAACATTAATCTAAATATGTGCATGCAACTGTCTTCTAGATGGCAAACAGACCTAGGGGTAACATATTTTTTCCACAGGAAAACAAAATTGTAATAGGTGCTCTACAACAACATGTAAGGAGACTCCTTGGATGGACAGGAAATAAAGTGTGGAGAAATGAAATACAGACCGATCTCACCAACTTGATTATTGATGTGTGAGGTCACAATAGATCCCAGGAAGCCCATCAATGACTGTGCTCTGACATTATCCTTCACGAAGTCTACAGAGGTCAAGAGATGACACCAGTTGTGGCCCACCACTGATACCCCTGATGAGATCACATAGTTTCTAGCATCACTGCATATGGCAAGTAGGGAGCAAAGCACATCCAGGATGGGATAGAAGCCGGTATTCCAGCCTTCACATGCATGTGTTACTTTACGTAATATTGATGCATAGAGTACCTCATTATATATATTGCTGTTGCCTGCATATAAATTTATTATTATTTTATATTGTAGAAGCAGAATTGCATCGTGAGCATGTGTCCACACAGGGTAATGACAACTAATGTAAGTGTGAAGACATGTTGCCATACAACTTCAGTACATACATAACAGAGCAATAAACATGTGTGATATTGCCTGCATTCATTTGCACAGGTCCATCCATTTCTACACAACAGCAGGACATGACAGGTGCCTGGTGTCTCTATATGCTGTTATTGTGACTAATGCCTGTTTTTGCATCTGCATCCTGTCACACTAGTGGTGTATATTGTCATATTGATATTTCCCTGACATTGTAAACTACAGGTACATCTTCTGGGGACATGAACCATTTAGGTGTACCTACAGACAGACCAGGTATGGTTCCCCACCATAGAGTCATAGACTGTAACTAGGAAAATGACCTGGGGCCTTTCTAAGCCTAGACACATTTTCCCAAAAGAATAATGATGATGTTCTGCATCCAAATAGGACATTGTGGGCCAGGCATTTATAAGCTACCTCCATAGGGGACAAGGGTGCCAGGTCTAATTTAAATGTCCTGTTCCTCATCCACTGGTCTAGGTTGCCCTAAAATTGGTTAGTAGATGAACTCAATGTCACATGGATAGGAAGACTGTGTTCCATAGGCGATGCAGTCTCTGGGACACATATCTGTCTCTCTAACATGTTCTGTTTACATCATAGACAAAATCCAGGTACCTAAACCTTGTTTTGCTGCTACATTATGACTTACAAATATGCAAGAGATTCATAAGTGCGGGGTTTGCAGATACCTTGTAAGCCAGGCAGGTTTGTTATGCCTTATATTCTGAGGTCACTCTACTTGCTGCATATGCCTGGTCAGGTCATACTGAAGGAAGCATTGCACTCTATGATTGGTCTGATAAGGGCAAAATACAGTAGGACAATGACCTCTTTGGACCTAGATGCCATGCCCTTAGCTATAAGCTGCACAGCATAAAAGGATTTCCTCACCACTGTGGCCTCATGGTGGTCGAAGTTAAGGCTGCTGTCTATGTGAATGCCCAGATATCTGACAACTGGGTTGATTCTTAGGTGTGTATTATTAACATGGTAATAAGCCTAAATGGCTGACTTCCCAAAAGGTACAATTATACATTTCTTAGAATTGAGTTTAAGACATTGACTTTGGCACCATTTGTTAGTAAGAGATAGGCCTTCTTGTAGAATGCTAGTATCTGCAGCGAAGTCAATGATAACCTCCAGCTTGCAATCATCTGCAGACTTAGAAAGCCTTCACTGTTTGCTTCCACTTCAGAAAAATAGATGCCAAAAAGGGGTGGGGTCAGTACTAAGCCCTGGGGCACTCCACTAGTGATTGGCCTTGGAGGAGGTGGCATCACCGATTCTGACCTCCTGGGTCCTAGCAGTGAGCCAATTTGTTATCCAATGGGTGATAAAAGGGCTTATACCTAATTTAGTTAGCTTGTGTCTAATGCAACAGTGGAGTAGTGTGTCCAAAGTCTTGGTGGGGTCGAGCTAAGCTGTGTGCACAGTCTTGCTCTCATTCATTGCTTTGGTGACCCTCTCAAAGATCTCCACCAGATTTAAAAGGCATGATTTTCCTTTAAAAAAGCCACACTGTGACGTGTCCAGCATTTACAGGTTACCTATGTCCTTGTTTACCATGTCCACAATGATTCTTTATGTGACCTTTCATATGAGGCTGGTCAGACTTATGGACCTGTAGTTACCCAAATCTGTTTCTGGGCCTCCTTTATGCAGGGAAATGTCTGTATCCATCTTCAATTCCTTGGGTATAAAACTAGACTGTAGGCTACAGATGAAAATTGTTTCAAGTGGACCAGGGAGGTCATGTTTCATGCTATTTAGCAAGCATCCCGGTTTGTTATCAGAGCCCACTGATGTGGTGTTTTTGGACTTGGAAAGTGCACTGATGACCTTTTGCCCTTGCAATGGTTAAGGGAATCGTGGTATGCCGTATTTCCTTTGAACTATTATGGATGAGTGGTGGCACTGGTGGGAGAAATTTGAGCTGAACCTGTTCACCAAAAGGTTGGCAATGGCCTCAGTTTCAGTGAGGGAAATGCCACTTACAATACATTATGTGCATTGTTTTGTTACAAACATAGCTGTAGAAGCTTTGGGGTTGTCCTTTGTGAAGTTTTTTATTTTTTATTTTAGCCTTTACAAAGTATTAATTAACCCTCTTAGCTGCCTGTTTAGAATAGTCTGCAGGCTTATAGTATGTTGAGTATGAGTGGTTTGTCTTTTGAATTTGTTTTATTCTTAATACAAGTGGGCACAGCTCACTGTATACAGCTATTGATATGGCTGTACAGGGATTTTGTAAATACCTCCATATATGCTATTGTGTTTACTGAGTTTGCATGTGCTTGGAATTTAGTAGAGAAATATCAGCCTTGGCATAGTTCTTAAAGGTTTTTGGTTTTGCTGGGTCCACAGATTTAATTTTTATTTCAAGCAATGCTGCCTTATGGTCAGATCTGATGAGTGAGGACATTACCCTGACTAAAGAACATATGCCACAGCACTGTGTAGCATAACTGTATTGCATGAAATTAATGTCATTGTTTTCCTAAACAGGGACATCTGGACAACAGGTGCATCATTATGTTATCACCATAACCTGTCACTGTGATATATATGTCATCATGCGCCTATTTCTCTTCCTGCATACATGACTGTGTTTGCTTTATCTGTATTTTTCTACTACAGGATCCGCATCAGCAGGGTGTCACTGATATGGGTTCCTATCGCGAAATCGAATGTTAAGAAGGCCAAATACCGGAAGGACGAACTTGGTAGTTCAAAAGTTGAGAAAGTCAAAGCCATGGAAACCCGAATTCTTTCACAGGGAAAGAATTTGGTTGGCCGTTTATGCAGCTTCGGCATTTTTGGACCGGGTCAAGGTAAGTGTACGAACGGGTAGTGACGGACTTTAGGGCTAGGGCACATGTCAGGTAAGTGTGTGATAGTGACGGACGTTAGGGTTAGGGTGCGGGTCAGGTAAGTGTGTGATATTGACAGACTTTAGGGTTTGGGCGCAAGTCAAGTAAGTGTGTGATAGTGACAGACTTTAGGGTACGGGCGCGGGTCAGGTAAATGTGCGATAGTGATGGACTTTAGGGTTAGGGCTGGGTTAAGGATAGTGCATAGATAGTGGTGTATGTTAGGTTTAGTGTAGGTTTTGAAGGTGTTTGGTGTGTGCTTTTTGGAACACCAAATTTTTTCCCAGGGAAAAAAATTTGCTGTTTTGAAGTTTTGATGTTATCCGAATTCAATCTTCCAAGTTCGAACTTATGGTGTTCAACATTTTGGAAGTTCGATTTCGTGATATAGACCCACTGGTGGGTATGGTATTACCTCTGTTTCATACATATCATTGCTGTTACACCTGTTGTCAACCTCCATTTATACTGTGTCCTTCTACAGCTGCATAGGACAGCCACGATCAGCAGCTGGTATTTGTGTATGTATTACCTACTGTGTGTTTTATCTCATTTGGAATAGCACATACTGGCAAGTATGTGATCAATAATTCTGTGTCATTCCTTTTTCCCTACAACAGTTGCATTTCAACCCTGACCTCTGGTGCTGGATTCCCATAAGGACATTTCAGAGGTGTGTTTTGCTTGTATTTCTCAAATATTTCATGTATGTTGCATATGTAACATAATTGTCAACTCTCTGTTATATAGTTTCAATGAGCCATGCACAGACAAGACCTCCTGGTAAGTCATTATTATCTGTAACATTGTAGTGATATATATGGGGGCATATGTCAGTAATGATATCCAACATGTGATATAAGTGGGTTTTCCTGAACTCTGTCATATGTCTCTTCATTTAGCATGTCCACTGTCTTCATTCTACATTAGCCCATACACTGATCCCAATGTGAGACCTGATGTGTCTCAGTATGGTAGCATGGCCCCTGGCACACAGGACACAGATATAGTGATACAGTCTGCTCCAGATGGTGACAGTCATGTGGATGAGGCTGTAGCCTTAGATGTGGAGGAAAACATATCCAGCCATTCTGACAAAGTGGAGACATCAGATAGGTGACAGGATGAGGCCTGTGGAACACAGCCCCATGTTGAATCTGCTGGTGATGTTGACACTTGCCCACAACACAGTGATACTGCCTGATGTAGTAGACATAAGAGTGTAGCATGTGTGCATGTGCATGCATCAGAGAGTATCCACCTACCGCTATAGGCAAATGAACGTTCCCAGTAACATCATGTATCTGGCATTAGTGCACTTGCCCATGCCATGGATAATGTTGCACACTAGCTGGGTGTGCTGCATGAAGGACAGGAGCACAGGCACAGCGGTCTCACAACAGTATTGGCTGTACAGAATGAAAGCATGTTATCTGTGCAAAGTCCATTAAATCCCTGGTTATTGCAGTACTACAGCTGTGTTATAGTATGAACAGGTTGCTGTGTGCCCTGGCAGTGCTTAGCCAAGTGCCCACATGGGAGACACAGGCCATCTTTCAGCAGACAAACCCTTGCACATCTGTCATCAATGCCTATGCTGCAAAGTGCACACACAACTTCTGCTGGCCCTTCCAGTGTGGGCCAAGCAGTCATAACCAGACTCTCAGCTCATACCCATGCTCCTTCTCACACTGTGTTTCCACATGCTGTCATCACCCTATCAGTTTCCTCTTTGGAGCAACATGGGGTGAGTGTTTGCATGTGTGGTGGGGCAGTCAGGACCTCAGTGTGGGCAATCAATACTGCATTAGAGTAACACTGACAGTTGATCCACAATGTCTTGAAGTGTCTGTCTCATGCCTTGACAATGATGATTGCTGTGTAGGCCACTGTCAATGTCATCTGTTTGTGGCTGTTGTGAAATCTGATGCCACTGTAGTCTGACATTTTTACTAACCATTAGATTACAGCAAAACACACAAACTGGTAAGGAAACGAACAGAACCACTGGTATATGATGCTTGTGATATAGTTGAAACAAACAGTAAACTTTATTCATGCTAAGTAGCTTGGCTTCATCAGAGGAAAGTAGAACCAATTTTCAAAATACAACTTTTAAATAAAAAAGAAACAATTAAACAGGAATGTTTATGTCCTAAGTTGGTTCCCTGTTTCCATCTTTTGATAGTGGACTGATAGGCATTGTTTCACAGAGATATGTCCATTGTTGTATGCCATATGCATATACACCCCTATGAGTCTGTATGCATACCCATGTCATTTCTGGCATGAGTTTATGGCCCATGTTGTAATAGATGTGTATATGTTCATACCATTATATGCTAGAATTATGCTGTTATGTCTGATGCCTAAAGTGTACATCTACTAGGTAATTTCCATTATATGCAATTTGTACTGTAGTGGGACAATACTTGATCATGAATATTTAATGTGCGTACTACTAAACATGCAACTTTTCATGATGCCAAGGTGTGTGTGTGTGTGTGTGTGTGTGTGTGTGTGTGTGTGTGTGTGTGTGTGTGTGTGTCTGTGTGTGTGTATGTGTGTATGTCAGAAGCTGCCATGTCACCTGTGCCTGGACTTGTGGGTGAATCGTCTTTCACCAATGCCTTTTCTTCCGCCCCCAGTGTTCTCCTTCTCCCGCTCTGATAGCTGTGGTATGTCATCTGCTGACATTTGGGATTCTAGGGGTAGTTCACCCACACCTGCAGCAAGAAGTCCACCATGTATTACTGTTAGCATATTGTGTAACATGGCACACACGGTAATCATGTGTGCTGTCTTTTCAGGTGTTTATAGTAGTGCACCCTACATGTGTCCAGACATCTGAACCTGGCTTTAAATACACCAATACACTAAAGGCACACTCAGTGGTATTACATGTTGTTGTCATGTGTGCTCTATTGTAGAGTTGAAAGGTTCTCTGTACAGGGTCATTACCCATGGATCTACTGGATAACCACAGTCACCTGTTGTGCGGAGGGGAAAGACATATGTTGTTGTCATCATGAATAATGTTGACAGGGATGTATTTAGCTTACATTCAAGCTGTGTTCCTGTACTTACCTAGTAGTAATCCCACAGATATTTCACCTTGCTGGAATGCAACCCTTAGTCCATTGCCCCCCCACATGGCAACATCATGGACACTCTCGAAGTGTGTTACTATGATGTTTGTTATGCTGCCATCTGCTGCACACACCACCTGGTCGTTCAGGGATAGCTATACCTTTCTATTGATGTATCTTTCTGCTTCTGGGTGCACCCAGGTCTTTACAGGGATGAGGATGCAGTCTAGTGCACGAAGAACCTGGGGGAAGTATGCAATGTTAATGAGATGGCGCATGATAGTTTACCACCCAATAGTGGTAGATGGAAAATATATGTGTTCATCTAACATGAGGCATGTTGCTGTCAGGGACTGTGCAAGGATATGACTGGCAGCTGTCTGTGACACTCCTACAGCATCTCTCATATGTTGTTACAATGTCCCAGATACTACTACACCTAGGCTCAGATACACTTTTGTTTTAAGAGGTATGGCGTTGCCTTGCAATGTTCACACATATGTATGGGGCACACACATTGCAAACAGCCTGCACCATTTGTCTGTTGAGGAAGTACCTGTCAATACTTTCTTGATCTGATAGTTGGCTTAGCCATAGCCTGGCTCTCTGTCTAGTTGTCTGCCTTATAAGTTGCACAGCCAGATACGCCTCCATAGCTTGCAGGGCAGCAGCCTATTGCAGCTCATTCATAGCAGGTAGCATTTTTTTTTGGTTAGTATTCTTATGGTTTTAATAGAATTACATGGAAATAGCTTCCCTTCCTTGTGTTGCAGTATGGCATTAACTGAGGGTTTTGGAAACAGACTCAGTGTTATACTTTATCACATGTAAGTTGCATTGGGCACACACTATGTATTTTGGAATCTGATGGGCATGTACAGAATCCATAATTATTCTATGGTGAATAAATAAGTACTTAGACTGCTAGCATGCCTTCTGAAACCATGCCTGCAGGTGGTACACTGAATATTTCCTTCGGCATGCAGTGGTGTCCATAACTAGATTTTGGAATCCAACCCAAACCTTTGCAACTGCTTAAACATAAAATCAGTAACTTAACTTGCACACACACACTTTATCTGCAGAATGGTACTTTTAGGGAAAGGGATTTTAGTAAGGTAATATGTATGGTTATGGTTAGGGGCGAGCGTAAGATTAGATTTAGGGTTGTCACACATGAATAAGGGAAGCTCCCCCTGCTCACTTTATTCATTTGTGCTAAACATAACTCTACCCTGAACCTATCCTCAACTCTATACATTCCCTAACTCAAAATGATTTCCTTAACAGTTGCAAGATAAAAAATATGCATAGAAACACACACACACACACACACACACACACACACACACACACACACACACACACACACACACACACACACACACACACACACACACACACACACACACACACACACACACACACACACACACACACACACTTTTACTCCAGCGCTGGAACTTTTATTGCAGACAAAAGTTTTGTTATTAACATTTATTCCTGCTTACTGTGATCACATGTACATTAACTCACTAACAGTAACATTTGATGCTACTCCTTTCATTCAGTCCTGCAATCAACTCCTTCAGTAACTTCTAAATCTGTTGAAAACTTGTGTGTCTGACAGAGTGCATGTTAATTGCATAGCTAGATATACGCATACATATACAGAGAGAGAGAGAGAGCGACACTGATAGATAAAAATAAATTAAGCCAATATGCTGTAGAGAGCAAATAATTCATATACAAAATAGACATAAGACTAGTGGCGCTAACCAAGTCAACACAGGCTAGATAAGTAAATGAATATACATATATATATATATATATATATATATATATATATATATATATATATATGAAGTGTATATCTTTCTATATACAGAGGTAGAAAGAGAGACCAACAAACATTTCCATTACTCTGAAATACAAAATAATCATTATTTCATATCAGCAGTGCCATACACCCACAATTGTTGCTGTCAATTGTTGATTTTATATGTGGTATGCTCTGTGCACTCATAATCTCTCGCTGTGCACTTGGGTTTGAATATACCTATCTGTATAAAAGCATATATAGATATAGCTATAGATAAAGTTATAGATAAAGAATGCATGCTTTGAACATGCAGATGACAAATTATGCATTTCCATTCAAATGAAAACTCAGCATCACTATCACCATCCCAGAAAAAGAAA
Organism: Protopterus annectens; assembly: GCF_019279795.1. Taxonomy (NCBI): domain Eukaryota; kingdom Metazoa; phylum Chordata; order Ceratodontiformes; family Protopteridae; genus Protopterus; species Protopterus annectens. The sequence goes on along the minus strand of NC_056736.1, from coordinate 25,158,932 downwards.
AAAGCATTCCTAGAAACAGCAGATGACAGTGAAACATAAATGCAGGAAGTCACATTTAATACTCCAACTGTCAGTCATCATCATTCACATTATGCTCTCTGTTCCACATTCTACAAAGTTATTCCTTCTCAGTCTAGTTGAATCATGATTTTCATTTTACTGAGCAAGAAAAAAATTATGGTTTTATAAACTTCTGTCATAAATGCTGTATTTGAATTACAATAGGAAAGCTTAGCATCAATAATAGTTTATGAAAGTCAAGAGGCTTACCTGAAAATAATATTTGATCATTTCTTTCCATTTTTAGTTATTGTTTTGAGAGAGGCAAAAGGAAGACTATGAGGATATAATAAAACACTTCACTAATTTGACTGACAGGTGGAAACATCACATTGGATTAACAATAAGCTCTGTCTGAGAAGAATCAATATTCAGACACTATACTCTCTGAAAAGAATACTGCTATTGTTTGTACTGTGAAAATGATAGCTTCTCCTTGCAGTATTGTTTTTGTAAGCATTGGAATTAGCAGAGAAAATTAATGACTTCACTCTGAAGACAAAGAAAACAATGTAAAACAAAGCTTGTCATTTATTTCTTTTCAGTTGGTACTCTCTATATTTTTGGTCCATTCCTTTCCCAGGTGAAACTGTGTGGGACTGCAGATATATGAATGACGTTAAAAATACATTTCACTATAAAGCTGTTAACTGGAAAAAAGAAAATAGAGTAGATATTATATGCGTGGGCATCACAGTCAAAGTAGGTATGAAAATGATTATGGACATTGAATAATTTTTGTTCAAAACCCTTGGGAAATATGGTGAAAACGGTCTTCATAACTTAAATTATTGTGTTGTACTGACACAAAAATTGCCATACCATTTTTTTCTCCTGACAGATAACTTGATATGCACACTATACTGAAGCTACTGATAAGTGTTAATAACTTAAATGCTTCACAGGGGCAGTCAGATATATTCAGGCACTCATGATCAATAGTACCAAACTTAAGGTGTTTGTGTCCTATTTAAACAACTTTAGTAGCCCTATGTCAGATGAGGCACTGAACCCTGGAGAAGTAGGTGCACTTCATAGTGTCCTTTTTAGGGTGTGAGAAATGGTCATTACCAAACATAAACTGATCACTTTGCAGAAGTAATTTAATAATTTGCGTTATGACATAAGATATGATAAATATTAATGGTATAAACAGTGTTTGGTTTTAAATCATTTTGATGTAAAGTTGTCCTATCTCACAGTCATTCTTACTGATGGGTTCAGAGCCAATCTCTGACTCAGCTGTTTTCACAAGTTTGAGGTCTCCAGCTAGCTCAAGGCTAATTCCCTATCCCATGGTGCACAAGTGCTCCAACTCAGATCTCATTTGCCGTAGAAACAGATTGAGAGTTTTCTATGCTAGCTCAGGCTAAGTACAGAATTTTCAAAATATTTTGCAGTTACATTTTCATGGTTTTCCTTAAAACCTAGTTTGGAGGTCTTTGTCCTCATTATAGTGTGTTGTTTGCTGTTTGTTTTGCTAAAATATAATCCTTTAGTTATTGTGAAGATTAGATGAAGATAGATAAAGGCTGCCACCCTAGCCAGATAGAATTTTATAGATAATTCTGTCATCTGTAAATATTAATGTAAACCACAGGCTTGTTGTCTTAAATGGTAAAAATAGTGTTACATGTGGACCTGGAAAATAATGTAACAACAGTGCACTCTGCTGTAAGGAAGCTAAGTCAAGCATTTTATGACTGTCTTTGATCTTTAAGTCAGCTCCGGCCTGTCTAGGTGAAGGAATTCTTGCTATTGATTTAAGGCCCGAGTTAATGGCCAGAATTTGCATGCATAAATGTCCTTTATGGCTTTGCTTCCTGACCTGGTATGAGCTTACTAAAGAATGTAAATGTAGTTTCTGTTAGCCTGGGAACCCAGGGAAGTGTGAAGAATGATGTAATGTGACCCAGGAATGTGATTTTAAAAACAGAAAGAATCAGAGAGCATTAAGCATTTTTGTCTTGACCATCTAACTCATCAGCACTGTCTTGCTCTATATGTAAGTTTATCTTAGACTTGTGTTTTCTCTTAGAAATAGCTAGAAACTAGAAAGATTAGATTGTGTTGTTCTATGATGTCAGAACTGTACTACTGAATTATTTTAAGTATTTCTCTGTGATCTCTGAACTCTTGACTAGCACAGTGTAGTAAAAAGTATTGTCTTGTGTTTTTACTATTTGTTATTAAATATTGTTAAACCCTTTCAACTGTGGCTGTTTTTGTAGAGATAATTTAGGCTCTTTAGAGTACTTGCATGCATTTGGTAAATTCTACAAAGCCACTTCAATAGCTTTATCCCTGGGCTATACTACCAATTGGATAATAATATTGCACAGTAATAATTGGACACCCTTTTAAGGGCCTTGGAGTAGCTGATAAATATTAGTGGGTGGTGGTAGCTGGTGCTACTATATAGTCTAGGAAAAAAGGGCACAGCTGGTGAACCTGTGCCAGCCTTCCCCAGAAGTGTATGTGTGGTTGTATAAACTCTTCTCAAAGTGTGTGTGTGTGTGTGTGTGTGTGTGTGTGTGTGTGTGTGTGTGTGTGTGTGTGTGTGTGTGTGTGTGTGTGTGTGTGTGTGTGTGTGTGTGTGTGTGTGTGTGTGTGTGTGTGTGTGTGTGTGTGTGTCAGCTACTTGGGCAGGGAAATGAAGCACTGGTTGTACAGAGAGGGTGCTGGAGGTTTTAGCTTGTCCACTAGGCTAAGATCTGGACCCTATAGCTGTGCCAGTGGGGAGTCTTATTGGGGACCTGGAGAGCAAGGAGCGACCAGCCCCAGACTGACTGTGATCTCTGTGTGCTCCTTAAGGGAAATTGCACTTTACTGTGTGTATTTGTTATCCTTTCCTTCTAAATGAGACGCCCCTAACTGGTGTTAGTGGTGAGGATTGAGGCTCCTTGATTGCTGGGCCAGGGCACAGGTGTCACAGTTATAACTTAGGTCTTCAGTTGTTGTGCCTGTTCTTACCCTATCCCCTTTCTTCATTGTTAATATTTCTAATAGTAGTTCATTGCTGGAGTTGTGCATTTTTGTCTCAGAAGAGAGTATCTTTGATAGTTCACTTATTATAGTTTGCAGTGCTTAACTTTGTAGTAGAGTTTATATAGGTAGTTAGCATTTCCGTTTATCAGTTAGATATTAGCAGTTAATCTTATTATACTTGCAGTAGTCCATTTAATTAGAGGACTTATTTTTCCTTTTATTCAAAGGGATTATTGTATGTGTGTGTGTGTGTGTGTGTGTGTGTGTGTGTGTGTGTGTGTGTGTGTGTGTGTGTGTGTGTGTGTGTGTGTGTCTTCCCTTCAATTCTAGTAATTACATTTATAGATATTTGTTATACTATACCCTTGTTTAAATTAGAGAGGTTCAAGCCAATTTCTTTTTATAAAAACTTCTTGATTTAAGACAAACTTCCTTAAAAATGTCACTAACTGATGGTCACACAGAATGTATATATTGCTTGGAAGCAATTCATTTGCAGGACTCTTGTGCTATATGTCATTCTTTAGCTCAAGAGTCCTGCAGGAGAGGAAAAACAAACTGATTTTTAAGAGGGCTCCTAAAGTCCTCATTCATTGAAGCCCTTGAACAAAGTCAAGAAGTAAAAAAAAGTAAGTCACCTACTTCTGAAAAATCCTCAAAAAAAGTCTTCTACTTCATCAGACTTGTAGACATCTAAAAAGACATTGAGATTGTCTCCGACTGCTTCTAAAGAAGTTCACTCTGCAAAAATTTCAACCTTGGCTGCACTGCCTTCAGAACCAATGGTTTTACCAATAAGGAGCGAGTCCCCTGCACTGGGGTTGTATCTCCAACCTTGAGATCACCTATTCTTCAGGTATCAGCATCTCCAGCCCCTTTGACTAGGTCATCAAGAAGTCTTTCTGATTTGGATGTGGATTGTGTTGTGCAAAGACTGCTAAAGACACTGGCGCTAGCAAAATTGTTATCAGAACCGACCCTTAGGGCTTCAGAACTGACAGGGCCTTTTCCCTCTTCTTTGATTCCTCTTTCGACCCCACCAGTGGTCTTGGAGCCAGAATGTGTGGAGCCAATGGTGATGGGTTTGTTGGAGCTGAGACCTAACCCAGTTTCTTCATCTCTGACTTCTCCGAATACTTTGGTGCCATTAGTGGAGTCTAGAGGCCGACACTCGACAGTTGGGTCTAGGGGGTTGAGTGGAGCCAATATTCTGTCAGATCTGACTCTTCCTCTTGGAGCCTCATCTTTTGTGAACTCGGCCCCTACCTCAGCTTTGGAGCCTGCTCCTCTGGCACCAGGAGTGTTCATCAATTCTTTGGAGCCTGAGGGTTTGTTGGCCCAGGGGAGTGGAGCCTTCGAGGCTATGAAGAGAGCTCTGTCCTCAGAGACAGCCTCACCATCTGCTGCACCCATTCCATCCCTTAAAGCACTGGTGTCCATCTCGGCAGAACCAACTCTGAAAAGGCATAGAGACCCAGAGCTTCAGGAAGCCCCAGTGGGTGGTACCTTGTCTTCTGAGACCTCTCCAGAAACCCATTCTGAAGAGGCTCCTCAAAAGAAAATTTGCAAGAAGAAACATTTAGACTCCCCACAGGAGTCATTTACATCAGACATGGACCTCAATGAATCAGAAGGGTCCCCACGGTCACCCTCTGAGGATGTCTCCTTTGCAGAAATCCTAGAGATCCTAAAGCAGAGAGGCAGCTGGAAGTCCATTAACCCTACTGAAGAAGAGGCTTTGTCCCTGAAAGTTTTCAGGTCTCAACCTTCCACCTCATGGGTGTCTCCGCCTTTTGACAAGCTCTTGGAATTACTTTATTGAAAGGCGTGGGAGTCTCCAGACACAATGGAGCCTGTCACTAGGAGGCCAAATAAGTTTATAACCAGTCCACAAGACAAAAGTTTTCTAAGTGTGCTCCAGTGGATGCTATGGTGGTGGCAGAGGCCACTAAAAGGAGTTATCAGAAACCATCTTCATCAGTTCGTCCACTGAATAAAGATTCAAGGATGATGGACAGATATGGAAAGCGCATGTTTTCATCAGCTGCCTTCATACTCAGGTCTGTGAACTACTTGACCCATTTTACTAGATTACAGAGAGATCTCATTAAAGAGCTACGAGATACTCTCCAGGGTTCAGTAGCTGAGGGGATATCAGAGAAAGTATCATCCCAACACTCTACCCTAAACTCCCTAGTGAACTCGCCCATGAGGCTTATCTTTTATGCAGCTGATGGAGTGAGTAGGTCAGCATCTTCAGGAATCGCCCTTAGGAGACATTCTGGGATGCGCCTCTGTAATTTCACGGAACCCTTCAAGTCATCCTTCATAAACACCCCCTTTGATGGCTCGTCACTTTTTGGACTGAAGGTAAAAGAAACATTAACCAGGTGTGAACAAGAGGGAAAGACTCTCTCTGCTGTGGGAGTACATTTTTCCACCCCTTACAGACCCTATCCCAAAGGTCAAAAGGGGGGAAAGATGAGGTTCTGGAAATCCCAGAGAGTTTTTCCTGAAGTACCTGGTGAATCCTCCTTCAGGGTCAGAGGAGGAGGAAATAATGGAAGATATCACCCATGTGACAGAGGGAGTCCGCAGAGCCATTGTGACTGGGAATCTTTTTCTGGAAAATCCTTTCAGTACTCCTGAGAGGAGGCCTATCTTTCCTACTCTGGAGACAGTCAGGGGATGCTTATCTCTGCACCCAGTTGCCTGGCTAAAATTTACAAAGTACTCATGGGTGCAAAGAATCATATTCAGAAGTTAATCAATACCCTTTTCAATCCCACTTTTCCCAAACAAAAGAATTTCGGATATTCCACCCAATCAAAGGGATCAAGCAACCATAGAAATTCAAAAGTTGCTAAAAAAAAAAGAGTCATCCAATCAGTCCTCACAGACCAAGTAGGATCTGGAACTTATTCAAGGTTCTTTTTAGTTCCAAAGAAAACAGGTGACTGGAGACCAATACTGGATATCAGCAGAATAAACAAGTCAGTAAAGGAGACAAAGTTTCAGATGGTCACGTTACAGTCAATACTTCCATTTCTAGGGAAAGACCATTAGATGTGCTATATAGGCCTTCAGGATGCATACTACCACATAAAAGTGGACAGGCCATCCAGGATAAACCTGCGCTTTCAGCTGGTAGCCAGTCACTATCATTTTCGTGCTCTGCCCTTTGGCATCACTACAGCCCCTAGAGTGTTCACCAAATGTATGGCAGTAGTCACGGCTCACCTGAGATGGCTAGGATTCCAGGTGTTTCCATACTTAGACGACTGGCTCCTAACCACCATCAAGCGGGTCCCTATCAGCATCTTGAATGCTGACAATATCGAATTTGATATTGTCGCATCGAGAATGCCGAAAGGGCAGAACATCGAATGGGTAAACGGAAATCTCGATAAGTGGGGATTTCCATTTATCTCAATGTAGTTCGGTCTCAGAGTTGGTATATTTAAGTAGTGGGGGGGTGAGGGGGTGCAGCCCCCCTCATGGGGGGTGCAGGGGGGCTTGTCCCACTGCCTACACCTTTTAGTTTTTTTTTTTATCGGCATTGGAAAATGTAATAGGTCGATCATTTCAGTTCGACATTTAGTGATTCGACCTATTACATTTTTGAAATGCTGATATAGACCCTACAAAGCAGCTACTACTTCAAGCAAAGAACACAATGTTACAGCTATTTGAAGAGTTGGAAATTACTGTCAATTATGAAAAATCTGCCGTATTGCCATCTCAACATACTGTTTTTATAGGAGCAGAGCTAAATACAAATACAATGAACTTCCAAAGGAAAGGATTCAGGTCCTTCAAAAGCAGGTGCTGAATCTCCTGTACAAAACAAAAGTCCAAGCCAGAGAGGTTCTGAAGGTTCTAGGCACAATGGCAGCTTCCATCACAATAGTTCCTATGTTGCACATGCATATGAGGATTTTACAGTGGTTTCTTTTTGCCCAATGGTCAATGCAAATGCTCCCAATGTCCAACAAAATAACCCTAATGCCAGCTTGCAAAAAAGGTCTATTTTGTTGGCTTCATTCAGACCAACTAACAATAGGGAAACCCTTTATTCCTCCAGTGCCCCTAGCCACAGTGATCACAGGTGCTTCCCAGCTAGGGTGGGGGGTATTATCTGGGAAAAACAGCCCAAGGCAACATAGAAGAAACATGAGACTCACTTGCACATCAATGTTCTGGAGAAGAGAATGGTGCTTCTAGCATTGCAGGCGTTCCAAGACTCTTTACCTGTAGGGACAATTGCAATTCAGAAGAACAATATGTCAGTGGTATAGTACATAAACAAACAAGGGGGAACCAGATTTTATCCCCTATGTCGAGAGGCCCTGAGAGTATGGCAATGGGCGACATCCTCCCGAAGCTTTCTAATAGCAACGTACATCCCAGGGAAATCCAGCGTGATTGCAGACAAACTCAGCAGACATATACTGATGCCAGACGAGATGTCCCTCAAACAAGAAGTAGCAGAGAGCATTTTCCACTGATGGGGCCAGTGTTGCTGTGACATTTTTGCCATGTCCCAAAACACAAAATTCAGTGACTATTTCACCCTGATTCCCCATCAGGAGAAGTCCCCAAGGGATGGACTCATGCACGATTTGCCCCTGGGTCTCCTGTACACCTTTCCTCCCTTTCCATTAATACCCAAAGTCATTCAGAAAGCCAAATTGTTGGGAAGGACCTTCATTCTGACAGCTCCTTACTGGCCTTGTCAAATTTGGTTCCCCTTCCTATAACCTTATCCTGAAGAGGAACCTTGGAACTTGGACTCAGTGCCGGATCTTCTGATACATTCTTCAGGAGTTCTTCACCCCTCTCTCAAATCCCTCCAGTTGACAGCATGGCTGCTGCAGTTCCAAACATAGCCAGGTTGCAAAATCTTTCATCGCCCACTCGACACATTTTGATATCTTCCCATAAAATCTCTACGAGAAAATTGTATCTTAGCAAATGGAAAAGATTCATTCTTTGCGCCCTACAGAATAAGACTGACCCCTTTTTTGCATCTCTTTCTTCTATCCTAGAATTCCTAACAAAGCTTTTTGAAGAAGGTGCAGCAGCTGCTACTATCAGGGTGCAATTATCAGCAATTTCAAATTTTCATCTAGGTGAAAATGGACAAAACATCATGTCACATAGATTGTGCAAAGCTTTTCTAAAGGGCAATTATCTCTTAAAGCCACCGATAAAATCTCCACTACCACCATGGAATCTCAATTTTGTCTTATCAAGAATAGTTCTTCCACCTTTTGAGCTGGCATCATCATGGCATCTGAAATTTTTAACCTGGAAAACCATCTTCTTAGTGTCCATCACCTCAGCCAGAATGGTATCAGAACTGCAAGCATTGTCAATCAAACCCCCATATCTAGTGTTTCATAATGATAGGGTTTCTCTACGTACTAATTTGTCTTTCCTACCAAAGGTGTGTTCAGAGTCAAACTGAAATCAGACCATTGGGTTACCAGTATGTTTTCCCAAGTATTGCGATAAGGCAAAATACATGCTATACCAACTTGATGTGCACAGACTGTTATGTTTCTATTTACATAGAACAAAGGAATTTGGGAAGTCAGATCAACTTTTTGTGTCTTTTTCACATGCCAAAAAGAGTACACTGGTAAAAAAAACACTCTGTCCAGATGGCTATCAGACTGTATTTCCTTTACTTATAATTCACTGAATAAAGAACTTCCAGATAAAATAAAGGCTCATTCAAATATAGCAATTGCCACTTCTTCATCCTTTTATGCCAGAGTGCCTCTAGATACCATTTGTGCAGCAGCAACATGGGCAACTCCACATACCTTTATTACTCATTACAAAGTGGATACAGCCTCCAGGGGCAGGGCATCCTTTGGGTCCACTGTGCTGAAGAATATACTCCCGTGAGCCACACAGGAACAATCATGCTAGGGACGCTGTCCCATCAGTAAGAATGAATGCGAGATAGGACAACCTCTCATAAAGAATTTATGTTCTTACCATAACGTTCCATGTGAGTTGTCCATCTCGCTATTCATGCTTATGTTCCTCCCTCCAACCCCCAGCCTGTGACTTCTAGGGGAACTAGGCTTTATTCAATTTGATCACTTTGTTGACTTGAACTTTTTCAGTGGCGTATTCCACAGATACATATATGTATGTAGTTTTTTTGTTGTAGTCTACACTTTTTCTTAGGGACAAACAAGATCTGAGTTGGAGCACTAGTGCATCATGGGATAGGGAATTAGCCTTGAGCTAGCTGGAGACCTCAAGCTTGTGAAAACACCCAAGTCAGAGCAGAGGATTAGCTCTGAACCCATCAGTAAGAATGAATAGTGAGATGGACAACTCACATGGAATGTTATGGTAAGAACATATCTTCTTTTTTTATGTTATACATATCTGGTTATTTCTGAGATGTGACTGAGAAATGTCCACTGTGGTCCAATTTACATATCCAGTCACTTAGCAAATAAATGTTTATTTTCACTGAGAGAAGGACAGACTTTCAAATATTTGGTTTCTGATGTGTAAGTAAGTAAACACTACCAGTCATACTGTAACATTTGCAAAGAAAACATTACATTTTCACGAGCAAGAGATTTGCATGGGGCAAGATTTGGCTTTAACCATTGACCAAAAACACAGAACTATTTTAAATCCAAGGTAATACAAAACTGAAAACACTTGTTTATTTACATTTGTTAGTCATGGCAGGGCATGGATCCCCCATAGCCCTTTTTAGACTCATATCAAGACTGCTGTCTGGTTAAGTGACTGGCTCAGAATCATACACTTATGGAGTCTGAAGGAATCAAACCATGGATCACAGGAAGCAGCTTTTTAGCAGCTGAAACACTTTTTTTTTATATTTTTTTGGCTTCAGACATTCTGGCTAACAAGTGCCCCATTCATTGCTGGGCCTACAGGCCTCTCCTACATCATCTGGACTATCTCCATTCTAAGGCTTTAGCTGGCATAGATACTAAGTGTGTCCTGGTGTGTGTGTGTGTGGGGGGGTGATGCAATTCACTGTTTTCTATCAAGGGAGTTTTTCATTTATGTCCTTCCCTTTTTATCTCTCCCCTGTATTTGCTCATTGCATCTGAGCACTACTCCTCCCTATGGACCACACCTCCACACAACGAACACCTAGATGAATGTGCATGCCAATATTTCTCTGCTAGTGCCTCAGATGAATGAGCCACTAATGAAAGCCAGGCCACCTTGGCCATAGTTAGAGTTTTATCATGCTACCCTGTGGGCCTAGACATTAGCAGCTCATAATCTTAATAATCTAATCCTATTGCCAGAGAAGCTTTTCTGGCAACCATTTCAGCAACACAGCAATGAGTTCACACAGGCTTCAGAGATTTGATAATCTGAATGACCATTTTTAATCACATGATTTGTCTTCAGACTCAGTTAATTTTTATAAATACAGATAGTAAATCTATGTGCATATCCCATTTAGTACTCTTGTATATAGTGTGAGATTTGTAAAAAATGAGAAGAGTTGTTTACAGTGCTGGAGAAGTTCAAGCCAATTGTTGGATATCATCAGTGTAAATTGAATCATGAATGCTATCAAACTGGGTGAGTGACTTTTCCAGTATAAGAAGATAATATAGATTCTTCCATGTAACCCCAATAACGTAGTCTAATTTTAAAAGCATCAGTAAAAAAGTTGCATCTCTGTACAGATGATTATACAGATGTTATGCAGGACAAACTAAGAAAAAAACCTGTCGCCTCAGCAGTTCTAAGAAGCCATCTTTGAAGAAAAAAAAATGTGGTGCTTCTTTTTGAGAAGCTCTCACTTCTAGTGCACACAATGGAATCACATCATGTAAAGACCACACATAATGGACATCACTGATAAGTATAAGCTCTCCATAGCTGGAGAAGTTCAGAAATGGCAATATATTACAAGAATAAGTGCAGGTGGTCTCTGAAAAACTCAATCATTGCCGTGTAATGTAAGGGTGGAGGGCCTTGTGGAAAGTACAGAAAGAACAACTGTGGTGCTGCTTTACTAGAATTGGGGGACTAAAATACATCACTAAAGAGTGGGTTGCTCTGACAAGCAGAATGTGGAGAAGTATTTTATTGCAACAAATTTCATTAAAATGTATGGAATATTATTCACCGCATCTTTACCATAAATTGAAGGAATCCAAATTTCTCAAAAGAAAATTGATACCTACAGTACTTTCAGCAAGCATAAAATATGCTGTTGCATTATTAGATGTATCTTGGGATAAGATATTATGGTTTCATAATTTAGTAAATGTTTGAAGATTACTTAACAGAAGGTCAGAAAAGAAAACAGATAAATTACAGAGTGCTAGAGAATATATTTCCATATAATGAAATGAAATAGGGAGCAATCAAATGGAAAAGAACAAATGAATAAAAGTACCAGCAGTCCAAAAGGAAAAGGGAGAGAAATGACCATTGAGGGATACGTACCAAACTATCTGAGGCATTATAAAAAAACAAGGGAAGACACAATAAAAGAAGATCAGTAAAAATAATGACAGATGTGATCAATCTAGTGCAGCAGTGAACTTAACTGCAAAGACACTGACACCAAGGAAAGAAGTGGAGAAGTAGAGGCTGGAACAAATCCTGGATTTGGGCTTCCAGAATGTATACTGCAGTTAGAAAGAGGGTCCAGAGATTGGATAATGGTATTCAAGTCATCTGGGTCTTCCTCCTCAAGTCCACACAAACAAAAAGGAAAGAGACAGAAGAGAAAACAGACACTTTTCATGTGAGTGTGACATGACACATACCTCCTTAAAGTATATAAAGAAGGACATGGTGGAATTCTCCAAGCATGTGTACCAGGCCTGTATGAGCCTAGCAGTGAGCAGCATTCTACCTTCTCTAAGGATAATACCACAATATGAATAGAAGATGACTGACTTTATTAACTGTCGTAATTTTTTGTGTCACTAGAAGGGGCTCTGTATTTGTCTGCATGGGAGGATATGGTCAACAGACCATGCTGCCTTGCCAGATATGGTCTGCACCTAGGCTTTTAAATATTGAATAAAGCATTGTCATTCCCCTTTTCAGGCAATGCCAAACTGAAAAACCTTCTGACATAACAAAACCAACTCTAGAAAATATAAAGGTGTTACTGCTCAATGTCAGGAGTCTAAACAAGAAACTCCACTCTCTCTAATCTAGTCTCACCCTAGAGAATGCAGATATTTGTATAGTTACTGAGACATGCTTTAAAGCCACAAACACTATCTGGCCTTCAACACATTTAGAGCAGATACTGCACAGGCAGGAGATAAAGAAGGAGGTGTCTTCATTTATGTCACAAATAAACATACATCAAGGCTGATCATACAGGATTACTCACTTGAGTTTCTTCATGTACAAATTACAATAGGCACGTCCCATACCATATCCATGCAAGCTGCAGGCCCCCCTATGGCCCAGAAAACCCATAACATATACTTAAACTTACTGGAGACACTCACTATTCAACCAAAATGCCATATTCTTGGGTGAAATTATCTACACAGATAAAAATGGAATTGTCCACATCCTCAAACCTGCAGGCCCACAGATTCCTGGACTTTGTCAACACAAATACCCTAGACTAGTTAGTCCATATGCCCACCTTGGGTATGAAAATACTTGATCTTGTCCTCACTAACATGGGAGAATGTGCACCCCCCCAATCAGTATAATGTACTCTCTGGTGAAGCTGGAGAATAAAACTGACTCTTTTGCAATAAAAATAAAACCCAGGACCCCTGCTAACCCTGGAACATTTAGGAATTACTCAAAGTTAAGCTTCCTACTAGTAAGTGATAACCTGACAACATTTTAAGCCTTATCAAACTGACAGAGCACTGATGCCTATCTGGAATTGGTCATAGAGATCCTGATTAATCATGTTAATGGATAACAGAGACAGCTGTACCTACCAAAAATAAGCACAGAACAAATTAATAAAACAAGACACCCTGGTGAGATCTCAATTCCAATAAGTTGTATAACAAAAGGAAAAAAGGCATGGCAAAAATTAGGAACTACAACCCCCAGCAGCATAATCTAAATAAGCAGCACAGAGGGAAAATCAAATCTACATAAGACAAGTTTGTGGTAAAAATATCCTCCCTGGCCAAGGACAGCTGTAAGACTTTCTTTTGCTATGTCCACAATCTCAATGTCAGCATGCAACAATGTGCAGAACTAATTATAACATGAAGACACCTAGTCTGAGCCAGCAGATATAACATATTTTCTCTCCAAGAAATTCAGCTGCAGTTTTATCTCTCTGTCTCCCCTCCAGCTAACCCTGAGAAAATACCATCAAACATACCCCCAACTATCATTTGGGAGCAGGTCCTCAAACCACTCTCCAAGGCAAAGAAATCCACATCAATGGGCCCCAGTAATATGACAGGATGCTTCCTATGGCATGACATGCAACCTATCAGGACCAATACAGTCACTGTTTAACCATAAACTGCAGACAGGCTTCATGTCACATGAATGGAGAACTACAGCAATCATCTTACTGCACAAGTATGGGCCATTTGTTGACCACAATAAATACAGATTCATTAGTCTTCCTAGACTCAAATGCAAAGCCATGGAAAGAAATATTATTTAAATGATTTATAATGACATCAGAGATCTTCAGACACTGGGTCCAACCTAGTTTGTTTTCTGCAGGAGCAAACCATGTGTACTCAACATGGTGGACATCTTTGGGAAGGTCACTAAAGCAATGGATGAAGGCAAAATGGTGAATACTGCCTACCTTGACCTGACCAAGACATTTGATATAATACGCCACTCATGCATTGTAGACAAACTCATGGAATTATATATGAACCCTTTGTCACAAACTGGATAGACAGGTGACTTTCAGATTTCAGACAGGACGCAAGAAGTTAGTATACAGGAGTTCTCCTGCACAAAGAGACCAGGCACTAGCAAAGCCCAGTGCTCTGTGCTGCGTTGCTCTCCATTTTGGCATCTACTTCTTTGAAGTAAAGCCCAATATCAAGAGCCTCTGGCAGACCAACTTTACAGATGATTGCAGACTATGTGGAGTCACAAAATACCCCCTTCACAAGATACTAATATCCTCCAATAATGGCTGAATCAGACAAATAAATGTGTCAAAACAACAGCCTAAAAATCAATGCCAAGAAATAATAGTACCCTTTATGAAGTCATCTGCCCCTAGAAGCTATCTCATACATAACACACCCCAAAGACTAGACCCAATAGTCCAGAATTTGCAAACACATGTAGACAGTAGGTTAACCTTCAAACATCATATGTCTATGGTAGTAAAGACATCATTTTTTGCTGTGCAACTTATAAACAAGTGTATGATATCTTATTCCAAGAAAGTCATTATTTCACAGTATTTGGCCTCATCAGACCAGTCACCTTCTTCAGTATGGACCTGACCAGCTACATGCAAAAAATGGAATGGCCACAAAGGTGCCTCACAAAAATGATTCAGGACATAAACAACATGTCCCACACGGATTGCTTCAAAGCCCTGCCTCTTTGCTTGATCTTCTACAGATTTTTGAAGAGTGATCTATGTCTAGCATACAAGGCATGCTTAGAGTCAGCTCTAATGGAACTTCTGCATATCTGCAAAACAAATAGCATCAGAATTATCCAATCTAGGCATGTAGACCTAGGACATTTTGGAAAGATAGGTATGTGTCTGACAGACTACATCTTCTCTGAAACAGGCATCCCATGCATGTAAAGCAGAGTTCCTCTAACCCAATTGAAGTGTAATTTGAAACAGTGAATGGAGAATTGGAAATCCACTCCTAGTTTGGCACCTATGTCTCTAATGGACAAAGGTAGCCTTAGCCTACTTATACCACTTAGGATAATGTTAAGTTTCTAAACATGGGGACACATTTGGCTACGCCTATAAAGGTCCCTGTGGTCATTAGCCTAGTATACACATATACATATGAACCTATGACACTAACAATGACATAATAACAGGAATGAAAGGCTGAAGTAAAAAAAGCAGTTAAAGAAAAGACAGTTATATTTTATTGTAGCCCAGGAGAAGTACATGCATACATCATACACACAGAGTCAAAAGCAGTAGAATGGTTATAATCAATGCAGTGGTGAGGGTTAATGCTTATATGCCATATTGTTTAATGCTGAGGAAATGGAAATGACTGCAGGTTATAATCTAATGTTTACCATTGTTTTCTTCTTACACTCCTGTTTTTTGTGCATTACTTTATATGTCATTGACATGAGTTATACAATGAAAGAAGCTTCAGCTGTAATCAGCAGATAAGTATGATTTGATATATGATCTGATGGAGCCAGAAATCATGGCAAAGTGGTAATGTTCTTGCAAGAATGAGGGCACATCTATCCTACTAGGTAAAGCATGGCTAGCTATGCACTCAGATCTGGTGGTGTTATTCTCTTTACCCTTTTATACTTCCTTCATTTGAGTGCATTCATAACGGCATGCATGGAGTAAAACTTTTAAACATAAAAGAATATTAATCAAATATCTCTTAGGAGGTTGTCATAGTGATATGGCTTGATAGAGAAAGCTGGTATGTTTAAACATGATACAAGTTCTTTGGTATACATGTTATGAGTGATGGAGGGACATGACCTTAGTAGATATACTTTCTGAGGGAAAATTGGGATTGGATGGGGTGGTCACATTTAAATTAAAAAAAGTGAGATACATTGTAAACTGCAGCCTTTCTGTCTGTTCTAATTATGTCCTCACATATCGTTGCAATACATAGTTGGAAACTGTGTCATCTGTAGAATTTAGAAAGGGTTATCATTAGAGTTATGCCCAGCCCATACACTATCGCTTTCCAGTTCAGAGATTGCTGTAATCCAGTGATATTGCATAAGCAAAAATAATATCACTGACAGTAGTCCTGCTGACTGCACTATAGTATGATGAGGCAATCAGATGAAGCAGCCAATACTAATTTATCATTTTGTGGCCACTGGGCATGTTAAGTGCTTCCCATTTAATATAAAGGATGATTCAGAGAATCACTCAGCTGTGAAAATTAACATGTCTGGCTGTGTGAAATAACACTGCTGTTTGTGTCATAGGCAGAGACCATGTTGCAGGTAAGTGGAGCAAAGATCAGTGGTGACATAGTTGTGTGTGTGTGTGTGTGTGTGTGTGTGTGTGTGTGTGTGTGTGTGTGTGTGTGTGTGTGTGTGTGTGTGTGTGTGTGTGTGTGTGTAAGTGTGAGTGTACGTAGTCTCTGTTGACCATATAATCTTTTCTGACCACTGCTTGCAGATGATTGATACCAAAAATGGTTTGTACTGGGATCTCTCAGATTCACTAGAATGAATTTGTAATCTCTGATTCTGCTCCAATGCCATTTCCTTATTAGATGAACGTCTACCTGAGTTGCATTGTGATCATTCTTGTTTGTGATTTTGAGGTAATTTCTCTTGTTGAACCATATTTTGACTACCAGCAAGCTATTTGCCAAACAGAAGTCTGGAATCACCTGTCTTTATTTATACCTATTGTCCAAACTTTGAGGATCAAGGCAGTCCTTGATTCTGCCTATCCTAATGTCAACATTGAAGTTCCCATTATGAACACCAATTATGTTTGTCCAACTTTATGTAGTAGATTCCACAGTAGCTTTTTGAATGCACCTTTTTACTTGCCATCACAGCCGTGCTATGGGACATACAATAATGTATGTGACTTAAACCTTTTTGCCTGAATCCTAATGTATATGTTCAAACAAGGATTATAACATAGTAATTTGTCTCAGTCACTTAACTGAATGTGTGCTGTGTTTACTATAAACACTCAGACTGTAATAGCATTGCGCATGTGGAACACCTACTCTTACTGCCTGAATATTAACATAGTCACCAGACAAGGTTCATCCAATGCAATGTGTTCCAATCACTTAAATGTAAGTCTGCTAATTTGTTTTATAACTGCTCATACCAATTAACGCTATGCACTAGGAACTGATTAACACAGTTTTACCTATCTGTGCTTTGTCTGTGATATTATGGTATTTGATAGAGTTTACCTTATAATCTTCATCTTAGCTGTTATATCTACCAATTGCACATTCATACAATAACTAGCCAAGGATTTCACTAAGTAGTATGTATCAGCAGCCACCCTCATAGGGTGTTCCCTCACTGCAATAACATAAAGAGAGTAGTGATCTCATACAGCTTATTTCTGTTTTTCACTTTATTATCTCGGGCCTTTTATAGTCTTTTTTAGAAGATCAACAGTAGTATATATTTGTAAAGGTATGTTAAGGATATCTAGTACATGCTGGAGTTACTGACCTAACTGTGTATGTTTAAAACTGTTTGCTTGTGGACTCTTGTACTGCTTGCCTCACTACATAATTCTCTCTCCTTGCATGTTCCAGCTTGTGCTCCTGCCCATCCTGCTCAAACCACCTGAATGTGCCCTACTGGAAGTCCATGACAAGAGCACACAAACAAGGAAAATAAAAACAAAAACTAAAATCCCATCTGCTCCCTGAGAGTCATTCCCAGCAAGGAATTCAGTGAAAGTATGTGCACTGCTTCAACCATTTGTAACAATTAAAGGTAGTACATAATTTCTACTAGGTTACAGCGAGCTTCCCTGTCAGGTTAGCCAGCAGCCAACCCCCCCTTTTCTCACTTATATAACCCCTACTCTCCCTATTATATTATACCCCCTATCCTGAACTACGATAGCTCCCTCCTTCCCTTAGTGGACTTTGCTGCAATAAACTGACTGCCCACTAGGTGGTGCACCACTATCATCTTGCTGTTTCTATCCCTTTACCCACTCTTTACCATATCTCCCCTACACAGTTCCCAGACATCTCTTTTACTGCTCACTCCCTCACTATTGTCCCAAGATTACCTATCCACATATCACTCTATTAACACCCCATCTCTATCCTTCGTAAGCCTCTTACCTTCTACTGTCTTCTATATATCTACCTACAACTCTATTTCTCTGTAAGTCTCTTACCTTCCTATACATCACTGCAAACTTACCTTCAGACTTTCACACTCTACTGATTGTTTTCCTCACATTCTCCTTCCTTTGGCTCTACCCGCTCCATTCGCCCTGCGGGCTCACTCCGCTCCCCTACCCTGCCCCCAAATCTCACCCACCCCCAGCACACCTGCACTTATACTTACATATATCCCACCCACCTCCTCCACTACCCTATGAAATTATCGACCACACCCATTACCTAACTTCGTCTTCCTACCCAACCCCCCTCAACTCTTGTCAACCTTCCCACACTGTTTTGCTTACAATTCTAATAATAGTCCACCCCCAATTTCTTCTTACTAAACCATACCTCCAAGCATCCTTAATTGAACACTATGTCCTTCAAACTTGTCACACTATCAACACAAATACTACTCCTTCTTACCTTACTGTATCTCAACTATCTCACCAGATTTCTCTATACTAATCACTCACCCGCATACCACATGCTACCTCACTCATTATACAGCATGTACCCCCTGTATCCAGTATATCTCCTAGCCTTTACTTCATCAACAATACTATATTCTTCCCCTATAAAATCTTAAGTAATCCCACAAACATTAGTCCCTTCTACACTAGCTCTCTCTCAATTAAGCTTACAATCAACAAATTAGACACTAAATAATTTAAACACCTCTTTTACCATATTCATCACCTTATCTCTATTCTTATCTCTGGTGACATACACCCAAACCCAGGACCCTGCCCCCAACAAAACTCTACCTCCCCATCCTATCCTCCCCACCCCACTGGTAGGTCCCTCCACTTCACAGCACTAAATGCCCAAAGGATATGTAATAAAATCCCTAATCTCCACACCTGGCTTTGCCATAATCAACCAGACATCTTATCCATCTCTGAAACCTGGCTCATACCCCATATAAAAAATTCACAGTTAATTTTACCCAACTACTCTATCATTAGAAAAGACAGAACACACAAAAAGAGGGAGGAGTAGCTCTACTTTACTCCTCTAACCTCATAATTACTCCATACTCCAAAGCTCTTCCCAAATTTGGTAATGCTGAACTACTTCCCGCCCTTCTTCACATGAACAACCATGAAGTTATTTGTATTATCATCCTTTATATCCCTCCTGGTGACAATATTCCAATCCTACAGGACATTCTCTACTGGGTTTCTTCCAACTTTATGAATGAAACCATAATTTTGGGTGATGTTAACATTAATTGGACCATAATTCAATCACCTAACAACTCCACAAATATCAATCTTTATACATTCTCTCAACTCATTTCCTCAACAACCAGACCTTCTAAAGACTTCCTCTCTGTGTGCACCCTAGACTGGATCTTAGTCTCACACCCCCATTATTTCACTAATAGCGGCATCCTTCAAGACACACTAGGTGACCACCTTCCCACCTTTGCCCATCGGCTTCCCTCATCCCTACAATTAACCCATAGCTATATCTCTACCTGGAACCTAAAAAACTTTAATCTTGATGAATTCTGAGATGTATTAAAAAGAACAAATTGGAATCCTTTAAAAACCCTGTCTCTTGATCATGCTGTCACCTACTTTAATACAACTTCCTTACACCTGCTTGATTCCTTTGCCCCATGGAAAACAAAACGCACAAAAAGCAACCGCTTACCATGGCTTACAAAGAGTACCTTACACATCATGCAGCTCCGTGATAAAGCCTGGAAAGTCTTCCATAAAACTAATACCAGCACATCCCTGAATGAATATAAAATGCTTCGTAACAAAGCAAAAGAAACTTATCACCTCAGATCGTAAGGCCTACTTTTACACACTCCAAACCAACCATAATACTAACCCAAAGAAATTCTGGAATGGAATTGCCTCTCTACTTAACCCAGGTAAAAAAGAAAACCCATGCCCAGACCCCAATGCCTCCGACTTAGAACTAGCCTCCAAATTTAACTCATTTTTCATTGACTCTATAGCTAAATTAACATCATCATTGTCCAATAACTCTACTCCGCCATATACACCTACCCACACCCCTTTTTCATCCTCTTACCCCAGCCCTCTACCTGCTCCTTTCTCCATCAAACCTATTCCCATCTCCAGCATAAAGAAACTACTTCTAAAACTGAAACCATGTTCCAATGCCCCTGATGAGATACCTTCCTACTTCCTAAAAATGTCAGCAGATGCCATAGCTTATCCTATCTCCATACTAATAAATAGATCAATCTCTGAGGGCCATGTCCCCCAGCTCTGGAAAAAAGCATGTATTATTCCACTCCATAAAGGAGGAAACAACACTGACATCCCCAAATTCCGATCAATTGCTATCTTATCCCCCATTTCTAAACTTCTTGAAAAATGCATTCACTTACAACTTCTACCCTACCTTCTAAGTAATAACCTTCTCTCTCCCACACAACATGGATTCTGACCTGGCCACAGCACCCCAACCGCCCTCCTCTCCTTCCTGAAAATTGTTAATAAAGCCAGTGACACTGGTCACATTGTATCCACCCTCCTTTTAGACTTTTCAAAAGCTTTTGATACCATCTCTCACAACCTTCTCCTTGCTAAACTTTCTAAACTTAACCTATCCCACTCTACTATCAACTGGTTCACAAGTTACCTATCAAACAGGCAACAAGCAGTCAAGTGGAAAAAAAGTTAGTTTTTCCTTCCTAAACAGTCCCACAGGTGTACCCCATGGTTCAATTCTGGGTCCCATACTCTTCAGTATCTTCATAAATGACTTTCACCATTCCATTCCAAACTGTAACCTTACCCAATATGCTGACGACTCAACAATAATCTGCTCTGATACCTCTACTTCCTCTTTAGCAAAATTAACCCAGAATGCCTTCACATCTACTGAACAATGGATGGTAGACAACCATTTGGCACTCAGTCCAACCAAGACCAAGCTAATAATATTTACCCCCATCTAGAGCCACCTCCCTCAACAAAACCTCCTTCTTGATCACTAGCCACATTAATACTGTCCTTGAAATAGTCCCCACCACAAAACTATTAGGAGTCCTCATTGACGATCAGTTAAAATTTGATAGCCGCATACATGCAAATATCAAAAAAACACACAAGAAACTAGGCCTACTTTACAGCCACAGTCACTATATCTCTCCTCCCTCCAGGATTGCTTTAGCTTCTACTTAACTTATCCCTTCCCTCCTTTATGGAGCCTCTATCCTCACTAGTCTACAATCTTCCCTCAAGTCCAAACTTGCCTCCTGCTACTATAAAATTTCAAAGTTTGCAACCGGCCATAGATCCTCTACCCATCACTGTATCTCCCTACACCAACTTAACTGGCTTGAGCTACCCAACTATCTCACCTATAATCAACTGATCCAAGCTCACACCATTATTTTTAGCCCCTCTCTATGCCCTTCTCTTGCCTCTACTTTCCAAATGCATCAACCTAACAGATGTCTAAGGTCTGAATCACAAAACCTAATAAAATTGCACAAACCTGCCCATCCTCCAGGCAAACATCTATTATCCTTTTCTCTAGCACAACACTGGAACTCTCTCCTACCTCTCATCCGAACCACTAATAGTCTCTCTGCCTTCAAATCCTTACTGCACTCATACCTTTCTTCACAGTGGGAATGTTCTTGTTCCCATCCTACATAGTTTCCCCTACCTCACTCTCCCTCCACAAGCTATTACTTTCTGTAAATAAACTCCTAGTGTGTCTTTTAACTACAGATCTAGCAAAAAAAAAATATATATATATATATATATATATATATATATATATATATATATATATATATTTTGCACTCTGTGTATTACTATTATGTATTTTTACTGTCTGTATTTACTTTTATTCTCTGTACTATTATATATGTATTTTTGTATTCTGTATATTACTATTATGTTTTTTTACTGTCTGCATTTACTTTGATTTTCTGTACTATTCTGGAGCTTTTCTCCCCAGGACTCCATTGAAAACGGGCTCTTCATGGCCCAATGGACTATCCTGGCAAACATGGTTTTTTACCTTGGTGAAAGCGCTTAGTCGTTCGTATGTTGAACATTGTTTGCATTTTTGGAGCTTTTTGGAGCATTTAGGAGCATTTTTGGAGCTTTTTGGAACATTTTGAGCATTTTGGAATACTTTGGAGCATTAAACTTATTGTGGCTGGTACGGTTTCGGTATTTGTGTTTTTTTTATATGTTTCAAGGGTCATTGACCTGTTTTGTTTTATTATTTTTCTTATGTTAATTTGACCATATATCTCATTTCCTCTTTGCTTTCACTAGCTTGCGAGTAAGCACAAAATTATCATTTTGTGAAATCACTCCCTTTCAACTATTTAAATTTATTGGCCATTCTACTGTATTTGATAGTACCGGAATACAAAAGTGATCACCCCCTTTCAATCTATCTTGCAGTTACCTACCTTCACATCTAACTTCTCTAGTGCACTCTGCAGTGTTTAAGATAAACCATTTTTTTTCATCTTACCTTTAAGCATCCCTGTTACTAGCACTTGCTCTAATACCTGCTGGAAAACACTAAGAAGCCTTTATCTGATACAAGCACTCAACTTTCCTTATTAATAAGGAGAAATTAATCATAGGCACTAAACAGTCTATAATTACAAAGTAAGTAAACAACTCATGTGCTTTAAAAAAAAGCACCAAACCAGGCATGACCAAGGGTCAGCTTCCATTGATTTCTCTTGTCCACCTGTTGAATCTGGGCATACAGGGGCAATGCAGCAATTGCCTCATGTACACATACAAACCTCTCCTCCTACCACCCAACACTACAACCTGTGAGAGATGCACTTACATAGCCAAACTGGAAGCAACGCTCTCTCCACCCAAGATTGTGCTAGACAGTCAAGAGGAGAAGGTTAACACCCTGCACTACACCTAAAGCAACACATAGCCCTTCTAAACTCACACCACCAACACCCACACATAGCAACACTAAATCCACATATGCGGAGGCCCTTAACTGTAACCTGCCAAGCAACAAGGACCTCCGAAGCTGAAGTGCAAACAAACACCAATCACAACCAAAGTGTCACATAGCTCACAACGCCAGTGTCCCATCCAGCAACAGCCCCTAAGGCAAGACAATGTACCTAACACTTTAATCATAGGTGACTCTATATTCAGGCACACTGATGTCCCACTCACCAGACTGAACAAGGAGAAAATTACAGTGAGCTGCCTGTCGGGTGCCAGGATCCGCCACATAACTCATGCACTCAAGTCACTCCACAACAAGTACAAATATGACTCTGTCATTGTCCATGTTGGAGTGAATGACTTGAGATGTACCTCCCTGGACTACATAAAAAGAGACATGGAAGAGCTCTCAGATCATGTGGCCCCGGCAGGTATGACCCTAGCCCTGAGTAACATCCTGCCTTTGCTTAGAATGATACCACAATATAAGGACAAAATGATTGACTTCAACAATTGGCTAAGCTTCTGGTGTCATTCAAAGGGGATCCAGTATCTGTCTGCCTGGGACAACATGATCGACAGACCATGATGCTTTGCCAGAGATGGTCTGCACTTGTTGCCCCTTGGATTCAGGTTACTGGCTAAAGCTCTTGCCACCCCTATAGTGCCTTTTTTAGGCAAAGTTAAAGGACAAAACCACCACCATAACAGGTACAAGCATGCAAAATCTGAAGGTAATGCTACTCAATGCTAGAAGTCTAAACCTCAAAATGCACTCTCTTGAGGCACTTCTAAAAATGAAGAACATTGATATCTGTGCAGTAACTGAGACCTGGTTCAAGGCTCTAGAGAGCACCCCTTTAATACCAGGCTATAACTCTTACCACACTTTTCGGCCACTAAACCAGGATCGAAACACTAAAGGTGGAGGAGTGTCCATATTCACCAAGGATATTCATACCACCAGGTTAGTTGCCCAACACAATGCATCTGAAATTCTCCAGGTGCAATTAACACTAGGTAAGACTGCAATCCAAATTGTAGCTTACTACAGATCCCCCACTATGCCCCAAGAGTCTCACTACACCTTGCTAAACATACTGGGAATATTAATATATAACCAAACACCCTAATACTGGGTGATTAAAACTACCCTGCCATTAAATGGGAAAACAACTCATGCATCAACACCTTTGCCCAACGGTTCTTGGAATTCATAAATTCCAATGCCCTGGATCAACTAATCCATAGTCCCACCAGAGGCTCCAATAACTTAGACCTGGTCATTACCAACATGGGAAATCGATGCTCCACACCTATGGTCACCCCCTCGTTGGTCAGGTCAGACCATAAGCTAATCACCCTTAACAACCACATTCCATCCCCAATCCCCATTAAGGAAACCTCCATAAAAAACTTCTCCAAGGCTAACTTCATGCTACTCAAGTCAGAAGTTACAAACACCCATGCAGATGGTATCTGAAAGTTCGACTGCTGAGTCCTACACTAAGGCACTGTATGAGCACATCCACTCATGCATGAATCGTGCCATCCCAAATAGAACCAAGATGCTCTCCTCCAAAAAAAGGAAGCCAATCTATTGGTCGCCTGCCATAAACAAACTTTACAACAAAAGGAAAAAAAAACTGTTGCAGAAAAGTGGAAAATCCCAGGATGCAAAAAACTCCCTTATCAGCCTCAGTAAGAAGCGGAGATCCCTCATAAAATCCTCCAAAGCTAGTTACAAAAATAAAATTGCCAAAGATTCCAAAGACAACCACAAGGCATTCTATAACTATGTCAAGAATCCAAATGGCAATGCTCAGATCTGCTCTGAGCAAAAACAGAATGTCATTAAATATACTGATCCCAAGGATATTGCCAATATCCTGGCAGATCGATTCAGTGCCAACTGCACCCCCCCCCTCTCACCCCCTAAATGGCCCATCTCAATACTGGAAGATTGCCAAATTCCGGTAATAACGGCCACACAGGTAAAAGACGCACTCTCCAAAGCTAAGAATACAGCATCCATGGGACCAGATGACATCCCGGGCTGTGTACTACATGAACTACAAAATGAAATGACACATCACCTAAGTGTCATGTTTAATCATACCCTCACCTCAGGCTTCATGCCCACTGATTGGCACACAGCTACAGTTATCCCACTCCACAAGGGAGATCCACCTTGGATTCTGGGAACTACCGCCCCATCAGTCTGATGAGCCTAATCTCCAAGGCCATGGAACGTATTATCATGGAACTTATAAACAAAGACATTGGCAACATTAAAACACTGGACCCCACCCAGTTTGGGTTCTTGAAGGGCCGATCTTGTCTCCTGAACCTTATTGACTTCTTTGAATCAGTCTCCAGAACTGTGGATGAGGGTAAGACAGTCCACACAGCCTATCTGGACCTCGCCAAGGCCTTTGACACCACCCCCCCTCTGGAATCATAGATAAACTTACTAAGCTGGGCATTAAACCCTATGTCACTCGATGGTTTGCCAGCTGGCTTACTGACAGAGCCCACACTATAAAAGTAGCTGACTCCAAATCAAGCTCCAGACAAGGGACAAGTGGAGTACCTCAGGGTTCAGTCCTGGGACCTCTCTTGTTTGGCTTCTACTTCTCTGAAGTACAGGCCAACACTAAGGTACTCTGGCTAACAAAGTTCGCAGATGACTGCAAACTGGGAGCTATTATTGAATCCCCAAATGATGTGGATACTCTACAAAATTGCCTTACAGAAACAGAAGCTTGGTGCCAGAGCCATGGGCTCAAGCTCAATGCCAAGAAATGTATAGTTATCTCCTTTGGGAAAAAACATGTACCCGTGAATTATCA
Organism: Protopterus annectens; assembly: GCF_019279795.1. Taxonomy (NCBI): domain Eukaryota; kingdom Metazoa; phylum Chordata; order Ceratodontiformes; family Protopteridae; genus Protopterus; species Protopterus annectens. Next base: position 25,133,042 of record NC_056736.1, on the reverse strand, counting down.
CATAGGTGGCAGTACACTAAACACCGAAAGTGTGATAAGAGACTTAGGGACACAGGTGGACAGTGGTCTCACTTTCAATAACCACATTGCCACAACAGTCAGGAAATCCTTCCATGTGGCACACCTCATCACTAAGAGGCTTTTCATCCAGAAAAAAGGAGGTCATTGTCCCACCGTACTCATCTCTCATTAGACCCATTATAGAATACAATGCCCCATTTGGTATGTACCTCTCAAGACATCTGCACCAACTGGAAAGGCCACAGAAATACCTCACTAAAAGAATCACAGGCCTAAAGCACATGCCCTATGCTGACCATCTTAAAAAACTCCAGCTATACTCTGTTGCATATCGTCTACTCCAAGTCGATCTCTGCTTAACATACAAGTCCATGTCAAACCCAGATCTGTTGGACATGCTACACTTAAAGAAATCCCATCTCCTCAGAGCCACATGCTCCAGTGATCTAAATCTTGTCATCACAATAAACAAAATATGCTGGAGGGATAGGTTCCTGACCCAGAGACTCCCCAGACTCTGGAACAGACTGCCCATACATGTCAAGCAGAGCGCCTCTTTGGCCGTCTTCAAAAGGAACCTTGATGATTGGATGGGAGAAAAGAAATCCACCCCGGGGATCATGTCAGTCACCCTGCTAGACAGGGGTTCAGGGAAGTAAATAGTGTGGGAAGAAATAGCCAGGTGATTGTTATGGCTAGGCTTGTATTGACCCTAGGGCCGATAGCCTAGTACCAACCTATGAACCTATGAACCTATGAACTTATTTATACTGAATTCTGATTGCTATAAGTTTGTCATTAATCCTGATGACAACCACCATTGTCTTCAGATAACACTGTCTCTTTCTCTCTAGTCACAATTTCCACATCATTTCAAGTCTATCCACCCCTTGAGTAGAGGATCTAGATCCCAAGTCAAATGACTTTACTGCAATACTCATCCACCTTTTCTCTTGGAAACACAGTATGCCCAGTCTTCTCTTTACCATCATGTCATCCACTTTCAAGCTACATCCTGTCAGTGTACATATATTTAGTGTACAGATTCTTAGTTCAGTTTTATTAGGTTGATTGGCTTTACATCCATCTTTTGTTCAACAGAGCTATTCCAGGTAAATCAAGCTTTGCAAATAGACACCAGCCTGCAGATGGATCATTCACAAAGAGCTTATAGACTTTATGGATGTCCAGTATTGGTGCATAGAGTCCTCTGCTCATCGGCAAGAGTCCCTGATTTAGGTTGGAGTAGGTCTCATCCCACTAAGCACCATTAAACACTCATGCCCATTTTTGACAACATTATTCGATGTTATCATATCAAATCACTTGGAATCAATATTACTATCACTGAGTGACTACCTCTGAGACTCTCTGCAGTCAGTGATGAAAGTTTCCCCTAACTGGAGTTTACTGTGCATCATAGCTGATGCTTAAAACAGTTGGTTTGCATACTTGCTCCCCAGATAGGTACCACCTAAAGCCTGCTGCAGCCAACAACTGTTTTTAATTTGGGGTGCATTTTGTTGCCAATCCTGTCATGTTCAACTGATAAATTGAGTTAAAACCCCATACCTTCCATTTGTGAGGTGGAGGCACACTTTGGGGAGGCTGGCTGAACCCCATGCAGGCACGCAGCGAACTTGCAACCTTCAAACAGACTTGGACTAGAGGTCAGGATTGCATGCTGTACCTTGGCCTTTATGTCAACCATGTTATGACAAATTTTAGTCAAATGTGAATTAAAAGATAATTCAAAGGATAGGGAAATGATATGTGCCATTTGGTTGGGTAGGGTGGCTATGAAGGTGTAGCTGGTACAGGAGAAAAAAGTTTCAAGAGACAACCTTAATTTAAGAAAGAGAAAGCATGTTTTTGGAGTGCAGTGAAGAGGATCAAAGGGACATATAAATCAATTAGAAAATACTATTTATATATATATATATATATATATATATATATATATATATATATATATATATATATATATATATATATATATATATCATATTGAAATATGAACGAGAAGGGCTAAGCATTACAAAGTTGGAAATGCAGTGCTCAAAGAAGGACAGATTTTTGGTGGATTTAGGGTCAGATAGCTCTCAGCTACATTATGTGGCCATATAAATAAAGTAAATGACAGTTTATCTCAGAAACTGAGCATAAAGGAGGTATGAAACATGCAGATGAAAAACATTTCGCAAGTATTTAATGATTTTTATGTTAATGTATTCAGGTACAGACAAGGGAAGATTAAGGATAATTTCTGTCATTCAACATAAAGAAAAGTACTGACTGAAGAAGACAGAAGAGGTAAATATCAAAACACCTGATAACTCATCGCAAAATAAAATTAACTATCCAGATCATGACGTGGAGGAAAACCTCAGTTCCACAGGTTCCCAGTTGAATTCAACATTTGTGGAGCAGGAATTGTTAGATTCACTGATCTATAAATTCACTTCAGTTTGGGAAAGTAATTCCACTGCAGCAACTATGCAGCATGCTTATTGTGCCAAAAGGTAAGTAGAGAAAGTCCAGCAGATGACAGATGCATTTCTTTATTAAATGTCAATAATATATTGGTAGCAAAGACACTGGCAAAAAGAGTAGGTAAAATTTACCCGAAACATATTCAACCATGGCAGATGCATTCATTCAAGGAACATATAGTGCATGTAACTGGTGCTGCGGTAGCGTTGTCGTCTCACAGTAAGAAGCTGTCCGGTTCGATTCACAGCTAGAGTGTCTTCTGTGTGGAGACATGCACGAATAGGCATACCTTCATTGAAGGTTGTGCGTCAGAGCTGGCAACTCGGTACATAAAAATCAACTGCCAATCATTAGCGGACCGGAGTTCCGCTGTGGCGACCCCTAACCGGGAAAAGCCGAAAGACACATTTAACTTGTAGTTACTTCCTGAATTTTTAACAAAAGCCCCACAAAGGTAATAAAAAGCAAAAATGCTTCTT
>NC_056736.1:25120049-25125049 GCF_019279795.1 Protopterus annectens | reverse complement strand
CATACACACCCAGTTACATCAGCAGCATCCATAGCATAATACTATAAAGTGTGAAAGCACCTCACACACATTTGTGCATTCCCATACACTCTGCAACAGTGGTGTATACAGGCGGGAACTTTTATTATGTACATGTTAGGGGTTGCCATAACTTTGATCCACCAGCATGTGTTGCAGACTATAGGTGGTGTAGAGGATGATGCACACAACCACAGCAGGCACCAGAGGAGGAGGACAGTGTTCAGACCCAGGATAACCTACCAGAGGCTACATGATCTGGAGATAGTAGAGCATTACAGGGTTGACAGGGACACCCTACAGCAACTTGTGGAGCTGTGCCGGCCACACCTTAGAGCCAGAACAAACAGAGGGGAACCCATCCCAGTGGAAATGAAAGTATGTGTAAGCTTGAGAATACTAGCTACAGGTACCTTTATAAAGACCAGCTGGGGATATCATGGGGATCTCACAGGCATCATCATCCAGGGTACTACACCGGTTCCTGGATGACATGTTACCACATGCCAATGAGCACATATACTTCCCCCAAATGCAGGAGGAGTTGGCCAGCAATATGCGTCTCTTCCACCATGTGGCAGAATACCCGGAGGTACTGGGTGCAATAGACTATATGCACATACACATCAAGTCACCACCCAGTGAGCAGGGTAGGCAATACATAAACTGCAAAAGATACCCCTCCATCAACTGCCAGGTAGTGTGCAATGCCCAGGGCATTATTATGGATGTATATGTTGGCAGCCCTGAAAGCTATCACGACTCTCACATCTGGCATGCCTCACAGCTGTATCGGTTATTTGCCAGGGGGGACATCTCAAATGGCCACCTGGTGGGGGATGATGGCTATGCACTGGAACCATGGATGATGACTCCCATCAGAAATGCATACACACCCAAGCAGGAATGCCATAATGAGGCACATGCACAAACCAGAATCATCATAAAGCGTGTGTTTGGGATGCTGAAATCAGGGTTCCGTTGCTTGGACATATCTGGTGAAGCATTGCAGTACTCTCCAGGCACATGAGCCCACATCTTCATAATGTGTGCCATGCTACACAATATGGTCCTGTGGAAACAGCTGCAGCAGGGACAGGATGGTGAAGGTCCTCACAGCCCACCATCATTGCCAAGGGCCCCACAGGCACAGAGGTACTCAGACAACTTAACACCCTGAGCCAGCCCCAGTAGGCAGATGGAGGCATGCCCAGTATGCCCATGCCTTGGCATAGAGGGAACGTATAGCACACACACTAACAGTGTCGGCACCTAGGGACTGACACCTTTTTCCACCTGCACACACAGTAAAAATGGATGGCACACACACAAGACTACCTGTAAATTGTCATGTATAGGCAGTCTACTGTTTGCATCTAACATAAGCAGCCCTTAACTATTGTACATACAACAGCCATTGGCACAAGGTAAGTCAACACCTGAACAGTAAATTAAGCTATCAGCATATGCAGATACTGTATGTATAGATTCATAGGTAGGTACTTGGCCAACTGCCAGAGGCCATTCATAAGACCAGCCAAAATGTGTCAGCGTTTGCCACTCCATTGATTCATTAACTGTCCCTCTGTGGAGCAGTGCCAATGGCGGGATCCCTGGGGTGCATCTACTCTTCCCCATCCACCCTTCACGGTTTCTCTTGCAGAGTGTTAGTGAGGGGCTCTGTGTAATGTAGTTAGGAATGTTGTTTCAAAGTATGGGGAGTGTCTGTGACAGGAAGCTGTCCCTCCAGCATTTTCCAGTTATTGTTGTGGCAAGGTCAGCTCACTACAGTGTGTGGCTCACTGTGACATGGATTCTCATAGGTGGAGCATATCCATCAAGCCTGAGTTTGATATGGCTGTGTTGGCCAGTGGAGATCATCTCTGGGTAAATGAGATGCCACTGAGTAAAGCAGGAGTTTATGCAGTCTGGATGCATAGGCCACATGTTGGAGGCCAGTATTCCCCTTGATGAGGTACATTCGTGGACCCCCCAGCTGTTGGACGTGTCCTCTGAGGTACATCCCACATAGGTTATTATACCCTATGATGGGACTTATGAATGATGAGTAAAGGGGCACTATAACCCCAGTATGTCTGGATGGGAATCCTTTAGTAATCAGATGGCCTACATAGAAGGATGTCCTAACTACTGTGGAGATATGATTATCAAAGGGGAGCTCATTATCTACCTTAGTCCCCAGATATCCCATTACCTCATCTGTATTAAAGTGGCTGCCACTCATGTGTTAATATGTGGGTGCCAATTCCACAATGGAATGACCATGCAGTTAGTGGCACTTGGCTGGAGGCCATGTCATTGGCACCCTGTGACATTCTCTGTGAGGCCCCTTGAGGGATGTCCGAGTCAGCTGGACTATCAATCATGGCTCCCAGTTAGCAGGCATTGACAAACATGGTCTGCCGTAGACCACCTGTGTCTGTCTGTACATCTGAGGTGTATATGCCAAACAGTAGGGCTCCCAGGACTGTGTCCAGTGGGACACTAGTCATGATTGTTCAAGAGTTGGACCTGGAGACTGCTAGTCGTACCATGTGGGTTCTGTGTGCAAGCCCATTGGCAACCCAACCTGTTATGTATGGGTGAATGTACAGGCTGGTGTGTTTATCAATAATACCTGAGTGGGGCATGGTGTCAAAAGCCTTGGTGAGGTCCAGGTAGTATGTGTGAACAACCTCCCGCATCATCTAATGTCTTGGTGACTGTATGTAAGACGTCAAACAGGTTCAGTAGGCATTAACTGCACTCAACCAAGCTGACCTGGGTTGGGTCACGTGTTCGGAGGTTACCAATGCCATTGTTAATGAGTGCCATGAGGATGTGAACCATACCATTGCAGATCAGGCTAGTCAGGCTTATGGGGTGGTAGTTACCATGGTCAGTTATGATTCCACCTTGATGGAGTGGAATAACCGTTGCCACGTGCCATTTTATGGGCATGTAGCCTGTGGAGAGGCTGAAACAGGAATGCTTAATTAGGTGGGGGGCAGGTTGTCTTGTACAGTTTGCAAGACGCAGTCTGGGTCAGCATCTGCCTCCATTGACACTGTGTTCTGCTGTTAAAGAGGGCCATTTCCACCTGTATGTCTCTGATAGTTGGGATACTGTACCTTTTGTGTAGTGTTGTGGGCTCTTTAGGGGGTGAAGTATGCACCGAATGTGTCTGCAAGGATATTGGCGATATCAGTAGGGTCAGCATATGTTGTGCTAAATTTCACCGGCACAGTGCAAATCTGTGTGTCACCACGTAGATCCTTGGCATAGCCAAAGAAGGCTTTGTGGTTATCTTTCGAATCCTTGCATATTCTCCTGCTGATGTTAGCCTTGGATGATGTCATGAGGGACCTACGTATCATACTAATAGTGGTCATGGATATCTGCCCTTCATGGGATTTGCTGTGTGTCTGGAACACTGTTCTACTTCTGTAGTATAGCCTGTTTATTGCAGAGGTCCACCAGACTGGTGTCCTTGTCTAGGAGGAGTGAGTCTTGGTTTACCAGTGATGGCATGATCCATACATCCATGTAGGTGCTTATAGACTGCATCTGTAAATCTGTCTGTATCTTGAGCATTATTTCCCCTTAGCGTTGGGGCTGTGAAACCCCACACCCCTGTCACTAGTAGTGTAAATTTAGCTGTAGGAAAGGTATACACTGTGGTATCCGTGGGTGGGGGAGATGCTAGGGTATGGAAACAGTGAATAGTTCATGGTCAGATCTAACCAGTGACTGGTTAACCTCCACTGTGGTGCACCTGTTGCCCATGTTGGTGATGACCACATCTAGTAGTTTCCATCCCACATTAGGGAGGTTACCAACTGATACAGGGCATATGAGGTGATACATTCCAGGAAGCGCTAGGCCCGGAAGTGAGTACCGGAGTAAGTTTCCAGTTAATGGTATGGTAGTTGACATCGACCAATGCCAGGGTGTGCGTTAGGACTGTCATGTTCTCCACTGTCTCCAGGTAGGTGGAGTGGAGATCCTGGGTAATGGAGGGTGATCCATAGCAGGCCACATTCCACATTGCAGTTGTGGCTGATGCTAGCTGCACATGGATGATCACAGAGGTATCATGCTACCCCACTAACGTGGAGGTGTAGGTATCCCTGACGAATATGGATACAGCCCCTCCATGTCTGTCAGTCCATGTTCTGTGGCTGAAATGTGTGGTATGTGTTGTAGTCTGGCAGTGTTGGTGTGCTCTCAGGAGCCTTAAGATAGATTTCAGTTAATGCACAGATGCTGATGTTGTCCATCCTGAGGAGTGCTGTGAGTTCATGCATGTTGTGATGACACCCCATGGTATTGAGTAGCATAATCCTCATTGAATCTGCTAATGTGCTGTTTACGGAGCTGGTATTCACCTTTGAGACTCTCCTAAATAAGGCACCATGGGGGCGCCAATAGCCTTGGCTAGTATTCCAAAGCCTAAGGCTGACACATAGACTGGTATGGTATCATTGCATGCATGTTCCACATCTGTGCTTGTTTTTCATCTCCCCTGTAGGTAACCTACTGGTAATCAATAGAAAGTCTTAGACTTATACAAGTCTTCTAGCTTCCAAGACAAGCTTTTGAAGTGACTAAGTATCAGTGTTCTGTATGTTCTTGCTGTACTCAACTGTTTCCTGACTACATGGTGAGTTCTCACTGTATAATGTGATCTGAAGGTCTGTTTATTCACATATTATGGCTGTGATGGCCTTCATGTTAGAGGTTCACAGATAGCCTACTACCTATCTGCCCAAGGGCAATTAGAAGCATAGCTACAGTGTGTTGGCCTTCCCCGCACCATTGATGAAGTAACTGAGCCTCTGTCAGTCATAGCCAATGAAGCAATTCCAGGCAGAGTTGCTGGAAGCTGTTGAAGACTGGGGTTGTTGAGGGTGATAGGGGCACTTAGTGATCTAAAAAGGGCATGTTAATGTGGCAATTCAACACCATTCAACTCCCCCAAC
>NC_056736.1:25007549-25115049 GCF_019279795.1 Protopterus annectens | reverse complement strand
GCAAATGTGTAGTGACCCTTGTACAGGGCTGGACCAAATGGCTATGTGCACACCTACATGGAGTGGATATTGAGAGGACAGACACACTGGTTGAACTACCAGGATTGTGTAGCCCAACCTTTCATTGCCATCCTAACAGCTGCCTGCACATACTGTATGTAAGGTAGTGCACAGCACTGAAAATTAAACAGGTTGCATATCATCTTTAATGCCAGTGTAACATCTGCAATAGGAGTGTAAGATGTAGGAGACAGCTGTCCATGTGTAATAGCTGCAACATAGGTGATGGATCACTCTGTCTGACTATATCCTGATCATTTTGACAGTGGCATCAGAGCCTATTAATACATGACTCTGTTTGGAGAGTGGGTGCATGTGCCCAGCAGAGCTCATGGTCCTGGTGGATATGTGAGTATATACCCAGAGAAGGAAACAGACCTGTAGACACTTGCATCATCTGTAATCAACTAACAGGATGTGATGTGCTCCTCAGAGGAGGATTGCTGCTAAAGGTAGCCACTATGTTTCTGTAATAGCCAGTGTTGTCATGTCCATAACACAAATATTTACATGTGAGCATTACTGTCTATAACATCTTCATAGGCAATACATAAACTAAATACAGTACTTGGCATTTGTAGTACTGACTGCTCATACAGGCATGTCCACTAGTCAGCTACTGGAATTTCCTAATGTCAGCTTTGTGTATGTGGCCATCCTGGGGGAATGTAATCTATATGCCATGTACGCTGCAAGACCCACCTAACACCACACCCCACACATTGTTTGGGATGCAGCTACAGGGGTAAGCTGGAAGGCAGCCCAGTCTACAGCCATCACTGGACTGGGCAGTCATGAGGTGTAGGTTCACACATGCAGCTCATCAACACAACCAACACATACCCTTAACAGAACACAGTAAGGACACCAACACACACTACCGGAAATCACACAAATTCACAGACTCATCTAAGTATCTAGCCAAATAAGTGACCCCCCAAGCAGGAAGAGACAAACACCAAAATACACAAACTGTATGACATAGTTTGCATAATTGTGCCACACATCTGAACACATGACTGGAAACATGCCCAGCAGTACTCATTTGTGAATGCAAACACTAGCACTATGTTACACACCAACCTATACGAGGGCATACATACTGTCAGTTGCCTGTCTGCCATGACTAGCCACATACTCATACACTTAGACCACCTTTTGAACTGTACACATGGCTCTGGCATATTCCATGTTGTTGTGCAGGACCTGTGATGCAGTAGCCTGGACTGCATGGAAACACATGTAGGAACTGTCAGGTCTTGTATCCCATGCAGGTATGTCCCAAGGCCTGGGTAGCATTCTGCCATTGGCCAGAATGATACTGCAGTACAGGGACAAAAGGATTGTATTCCACAATTGTCTAGTGTAGTGGTGCATGTCACAGGGTATCCAGTATCTGCCGTCCTGGGATAACATGTCTGACAGACCATGATGCTTTGCCAGACAGGTCCTGCACCTGTCACCCCTGGGAATCTGGATACTGCATAGGGCTCATGCTTCCCTTATAGTGCCCTCATCATGCACGGTTCAAGTGAGGGTCCACTGCTGTTACACGGACAGCCAAGCAATAAATTGCGGGTCTCGCTACACAATTATACATGTCAGAAACACTATAAGAACACACATATGTCAATCCCTAACATGGAGAACATATCTGTGCAGTGGCTGAGACACGTTTCAATGCTCCGGACAGCACACCTGTATGACCATGTTATAACACATACCTCACCCTTTCCCATTATCCTTTATTGGAACACATGGTTCACAGGTGTGTCCATATTCTTGAAGGATATGTACACCTAAGATGCTAATTGCACTTGCATAACATCAGATGCATTATGCTGAGCAACTACCTTTGTGCCAAAGTGGAATTCAAAATGTACCTAGAGACAGATCACCCACTAGGCCACGGACTTCCCAACTGTCATAATGTCCAGTAATGGGGGAGATTAGGTCAGAGACAGAACCATAATAACGGCTACTCTCAACTATTCCATTATGAACTCGGAAGATTCCTCATGTACCAACACCTGCGCTCAGTGCATGTTGGATTCCATCGACCCCACTGACCTGGATCACAGTAGTCACACAAACAGGTCTAAGAGTATGCTACACGTAGTTAGTCTCCAATGTCAATGTTATGTTTCTTAAGAGCAGAGTGGTGAGTGCCATGGCACCCATGCAGATGGACAATGCATGTGCAAATGCTGAATCCTACACAAATTAACCTTAAGCAGTCACATATGTGCAGTGATTGTGCCATTGAAACAGAACCAGGCTTCAACCCAACACAAACAAGTAAGCAAACTGGTGGTACCATGCTTCAAACTGTACCACAGAAGGTAGTAACTGTTGCAAGAGTGAATACACATGAGTGTAGGTGATCCCTTGTCAGCCTCGGTAAGATGCTGATACACCATATAAAACCACGCAAAGCTACTGTGAAACTAATTAGCCACATATTATGAGGCCAAGCACGTAGCATTCTATAGTTGTGTCATTAATTGTAATGGCAACGACAAGACCTGCCATGCTGCACAGCACTATGGCATGGGAAGTACTGTACCTACAGAAATAGCACCTGTTCATCCAGATAGGGTCTCAGAGAACCTAAACCCAGTCCCACCCCCCCCCCAACAGGTACACTTAGTAATATATCCATGTACACTACAGGGCCCCTGCACTAATGACTAAGCAGGTACAAGCTGCACACTCTAAAACCATGCATACAGTTTTCATAGGACCTGTCAACATCCCAGGGTGTATCCTACACAAATGTAAGAACATTCAGCTATCCACTTACACATCATGTTCAATCATAGCTCCATGTCAGGCTGTGTACACACCAAATGGTGCACAGCAACAGTTATCACACCCCACAAAGGGGGAGATAACATTGATAATGGGACATAGTGCACAACTACCCTGCTGAGTCTGGTCTGTACAGCCATGGACTGTGGTCAGCATAACTGATGTACTCGGTACGGATGTAGATGACAGTAGAGTTGATTCACACTGCATATCATGACCTTGCCAGGTTGTAGGACACCATCACCCATACTGTGTTCCAGCTACACTCAGTAAACTAGGTGTATATTCCTATGTCACAGGAGTGGTTGTAAACTGGACTGCTGGCAGAACCGACACTACAGAAGGTGTCTGACAAATACAAGCACATCAAACCAGTGCCAACCACAGTAATACAGGGGTCATTCCTGGTACTCCCCCTCTTTGTTATCTATACCACACAGACTAACACAGAAGGCATCAGCCTATTGATGTTTGCAAATGACTATGAAATAGGAGCAATAGTTGACTCATTGTGTGCTGCATTCAACATACAGAAGGGCCTTAGTGTGTCAGATGTGTGGTGAGTAATGTATGGCCACAATCTGACAGCTAAGTATTGCGTTGTCATCCCCTATGTTACAAACCCAGTACACATTAACTACCACCTAGGCAGCAGTCAACATAATGGCAACTGTGTGTATGGGATGCAGCTGGACAATACTTCCCTTTGATAGTTACATCACCACAAAAGACAGGTAATCATATGTGACACCCCTAATCATGACAGGGTGCCATCCAGGAATATAGAGATAACTGCTCAGCCATACTCAACACCCATGTTACCCATAATTGATCACATATTTCCTTTAAGGGTTATTGCCCATGTGTAGATGGCATACACTGCCCTTAACAATCCCTAGATGCACTATGTAGCATGCAGCCTACCCTGAATAAAGCCATGTCCAACCCAGAGGTGTTGGACATGCTACGCTTAACACATCCTGATCCCAAATAAACACATACATCATGGACATCCACCTTTCTAGTACAAGGATCACAACATGCTTGACAGATCCCTGTCCCATACACTTAACATACTCTTGCCATACTATGCATCCCTGTCCAGCGAAGCTGCACATCGCCCCTCTCTGTGACATGGTGTGATGACTGCATGCCAAATATATCAGTAACCATGCGTATCAGTTCTGTGGCACTGCTTGAACTGGCCACTGAAACTTACCTGTCTGTTGCCTACAGCTAGGTAACCTGTCTGCCTAGGCTCACAAATGGCCCAGGGCATATAGCCTACTAGGTCAGTCACTATGACCCTACATGCTATAGTTGATATCCAACCCTGCAAATACAATCAGGCTAGCTATTGTCCCATGTGTTACACATGTGCAACATAGGCAATACATGGCAGGATGCTACACAGCTGTACAGTGCCATGAAGATGTATATGGCAAAACACATACATGCTTGCAAGTCTTCAGGGTCACAGGTCATGTCCCCAATGGCTATGTATGACTATATATGTGGCATATACACAGCATTAAGGTTGATTGCATTAATGTGAACACATCGAGGCATGTGCTGATAGGTAAATAAACCACTACAGGCAAGCAGACATGCCCACGTCAAGACAACATCCACATGGTGTATGAACAATGTCATCACATGACACACACATATATGGCGATAACATCACATCACCAGTAGGTGTCAAATGTGTGTGACTTATACATGTCAGTGGTGTTAGTGTCATGTAGATTTACAAAGATGTATTTTTAATCTTAATAAATGTGATACACATGTATGTTCAGCTGTACTGCTGTACTTCTCTGTGAGTTACTGTGACCTGTCTCCATCGTTATGTCTTCCAGGTATGCCACATAGCAGACTGCTGGCATACAGCCGCTTGGAGGATGAGGTCCTCATCTCATACCTCCTCGACAACTACACAATGCTCTTCAGCCATGTGCCACAGGATGCACAGCAGCGGGGCGCCCTGTGGGAGGAACTCTGCAGGAGGGTAAATGATGTTGGTGGTCACAATCACACCTATCAGCAGGTGCGCCGACACTGCAATGACCTGATAAGAGGGCCGAAACAGCGTGCTAATGCAATCGACAGGGAACAAGATGCGACAGGTGGGGGGGCACTCACCCAGCCCCCACTCACATGTACTGAGGAGCTACTGGCCAATCTGGGGACACCTGAAGACCTCCATCCACAAGCTTTAGCTAGTATTGTGCAAGTGGGTGTCTCTCAACCACCGAGCCTGGAGTTACCTTGTAAGTCACTACTGCACATAAAACACAGCTATATATCACATAGTTACATGTGTTACTGTACAATATGTAATGTAACATCATATGCAAGGCATGTATTCACACATGCCACATACTATAGTCTGCTACTCTATGTATACACAGATTTGCTTACTCCATAGTATAGTGTATTGTACTGTCTTATGTGCTAACATGGACATTGCACCCTGTAGCTATCACACAGGTGTGGATAATGATCTTACTGCTGTGACATTCCTGTTTAGATACCTCTGGTGTTTTGCAGTGACAGCAGCCTGTGTCAGGTGAGATTGTTATTATTTACCAGGCTTGATAATGCATGGAACATATTAACTGCATGCTATCTGCCATAACACATGTACACATAATGTATTGTGGTCCTGTTAATGGACACTGGTCAGACCTGCAATGCATCACACTGTTTACCTATGTGAAACAATTGAAGACTATATGAAACACCCACACTAAACCTTCCAAACTGTCATTGCCAGATGTGTGAATACAATGGTGGAGGTGTGATCCACTGTAGGGACAGGTACTACATATCAGCATTACACATGTTGAGAATACGAACAGTACTGTACAAACAGCATATATGTGCACAAACTCTAAATGTGTTGGAGCTGGAGTATGCCCAGCCCACAGGATACACCCCTGTGGAGTATACCCTTGCTATGAATGTCACACAATGTCATGTGCTATCAGACATGTCCATGACATGTAGTGGGCTGACTGCAACACTGATCAACTATCCTGCAAAACATGTCTCACATCCCATACATACCACCCTTTGTCTGCATAACCCTGTCCTCAGTGGAGCATATGACATCTATGGGTGTATGTCATATGGGATAACACTGACATGTGAAGTAAGATGGCCATCACAACCATTGGTCTGAACATGTGTACACATGACCATGGAGGATGGCCAGAAACATGAATCAACACACAAAGCAGAAGTGATGTACATGTGTGTACACCCTGTTGTACATTGGCTCGACACAATACAGCTATGGCCTTTGTGTAATGGTGATATTGCAGATGTGAAACACTAAACATCATACAGGCCTGTGCACAGCTTGTGTAGGCATAACAGGAAACCACCACATAACATGTCTTGAACATCTTGAGTGTGTCACGACATGGAAGCATTCACCTATACAGTATCCAAATACATACATGTGTTGCACAACATACACATACATCCACATCAAGCCACAGATACAGTACATTCACCTTGCTGGTGTCAGACATCACTGTCATGCCTGCTCTTCATGTGTGTGAGGTACACAGATGGCATGTGGGACATAGAGTACTTGTAAGTTAGCCATGTGTGGGCATAGTTGCCAGGTATCAGTAATATGGTTGCAGATGTGCAGGGATGTCATCCGTATACCCTTCTGTGACCTGTGTCACACATTCCACATTAAGGTTTATTGTGTAAACACCCCAGTGACGTGGGTCACATTCCACATTAGATATGTATTGTATGTGAACATAGTCATGGCTATGAACTGTGTCAGTAGCTCACACTGTATAACAATTGTGAAGCCACATGATGCCCTGCAATGGTTTTGCACATCAGCTCAATGAGGAGTATGTCCCTGCATATTTGTTGGGTGGACAGACAACATTGCATCAGCTGAAGGCCCATGTTAGTATAACACATCCCTGCATTGGGACACCATTAATGTACTGTAGATTGGAAAGGACACCATTGTGTTACACATGTACGCATGTCATTCAACACGTCATCAGAAGACATGCCATACTACATGTGATTAGCAAGGTCATACGCCACACAGCAGGCCGGTGTACTGTAAACCTGTGCTGGTCTGTGGCACCATTGCAAAGTAGGGACAGCCATGTCAAACATGTGTGTACAGCCACATGTACAATGTCTACACTCAACTCAGGGGTGGGCGGAATAATGTTAAACAGACATGCATTGCTTTGGGGGGAGATACGCAAGCTAGGGCTCAGACAAACATAGTATGTAGTCCTACTCCTCATGTCCTCACACATAGGGGTGGTGGCCAACACAAAGCATCAGTGGCAGATGTACAAAGGTCAGCGATGCTCTGTTAACATGTGGTGTATGTTGCACACACCATGGCAGTGCAGTGCAATGGTGCAAAGTGCATGCATTGTGTTGCAGGTATGGGGCATAGGCTACTAACACAAATGGTGCAATACAGGTATGTATACTAACCACCACTATAATTATGTAAGGTGCATGCCGTCTGCTTTAGCACATGCATGCTGTTGTGTGCAACTCAGGGATGTATGATAACTACCACTAAAATTGCCTAAGCCAAAACTATAATTGCCTAAGCTGAATGCCATCTGCCATATCAACTGCATGTAGCGTGTGTGTCTGTGTGTGTCAGTGTGTGTCAGTGTTTGTCAGTGTGTGTCAGTGTGTGTGTCTGTGTGAGTGTGTCTGTGTGTGTGTGTGTGTGTGTCTGTGTGTGTTTGTGTGTCTGTGCGTGTCTGTGTGTGTGTGTGTCTGTGCCTGTCTGTGTGTGTCTGTCTGTCTGGGTATGTCTGTGTCTCTGTCTGTCTCTGTCTGTGTGTGTCTGGTATAACTTGTAATGTACAGTTGTTATCTTCCCCTCACAGGTGTTGATGTAGGTGTGTTGCCCTCCTGCAGTCCACCTGATGTTAGTGTCCCCACAGACTCTAGCAGTGATGATGATAGTATGATTTAGGCACAGGCAGAGTTGTCAGGGGCTGATTCTGTGTCATTGGTTGCCATTCTACCTGTCTCCCCCTCATCCTCGCATGCAGTTCCCCTGCCTGCACATACCCCATCACCACCGGCCATAGAGGAAGAACAGTTGGTGGGTGGTAGCATGGAACAGGGAAGTGTGGTGACTATGGAAGGTGTGCTTGCACACCATGACCCCAGTCAACAGACTGGTGATGTCCCACACAGGCATGTGCCCAGCGCTGCTCGTAGGAGGACCACTGGCCAACATGTCCCTGCAAGACCAAGCACATCAGCTGGAGTCACCATACACATGTTTCGGGCTGTAATGGAGACACAGACATGTGCTGAATGACACAACAGAGAAGGTCTGAGGCTTCAGAGCGCTGCTGTCCGTTCATTAACTGACAACATCCAGGCACTTGCAAATGCTCACCATCATCTTGCAGATGTTTTGGATAGACGATTGGGTGACATGGTGTGAGTCCTTGACCGTGGCATGTCAATCCTCGAGCATGGAATGTCTGTGCTGGAACATCTGGTGAGAGTGAGGCATCAGGCATATGGACATAGGTCAGCTACATCACCTGTTGAAGGTCTACGTGAACATGCTACTGCACATGCCCACTCCCATAGTGGTGGTAGCAGCAGCAGTGCAGCTGGTGCTGTGCAGTCCACACCAGGACACAGCAGGCCATGTGCACGTGGTCCTGGATGGTCCCAACAGGAACACAATTCCAGTGGACATGTGTCATAAGACATTACCCAATATGGACCTCTGCCTGGTAGTGCCCGTACAACCCCTGGCAGATGCAGGTCATGTGGCCATGGCCGGACACCATGAACTGTGAAACCTGCCTTGTACAATCTGCAGCTTTCAATATTACCCCAGTGTAGGCCAGCCACATGCCAGATCTGTGTGCATGCATACACACACACTGGAAACAAATGTTGGGCACCTCAACACACACACACACATGTATAACATCCACACACGCCCAATGATATCACAGGCCTTAACACACACACATGATGTCATCCAATGGCACAGCCTAGGCCTCTGGCAAACATTATCACCCTGTGCATATGATGATGCCTGTGCCGCATCCCTGTCATCCACACCATCGGTGCAGGGACATGTTCATATGGTCTGATGCACAGGGTGAATATACTAGGCAAACAATCATAGATTAATATTGTTGAGTAGTGTTGACAGGCGGCAGACATACCATGCATTGCAGTTTTAGAATTAATTTTGTACATCTGACAGTATGTATCATGTGTAACAACACTAACAGCATGTTGATCTTGACATTCTTCCTTCCTCTTTCAGGTGTAGTTGCATGTGCTAGAGGATGTTGATGTCTGCAGGAGTCCCATATGTATATGTTGACTACCCACAGGTCAGTATGACAATACCTGCATGCACTTTGTAGCTTCCACATCACAGTTATATTCTCCCATGTTTCAATTATGTTTACTGTTCTAATGATCCAAGAGCATGATAGCTGTGTAGTAAGATACTGTGTTCAGAGCCATCACATCCATAGTGGGTGACATCACAGGTATAGTTACCTGGAGCGCGGAGTGGGTAAAAGAGTGGAATGCCAGATGACAAGGGTAAAGGCCAGTGGAAATAGTGGCTTCTCATTGGGAAGCAGTAATACCCACTACCATGACAGCATGCAAACACAGACACACCCACACACTCAGGGATTCACAGACACAGTAACACACACTCTGACACACAAACACAGTTGCCAGTGTTCGGATGAGAACCCCTGCCTATGTGCATATCATCATTATAGTACTACACAATTACAAGATGAGCCAGAGAGATTACACATGTACAGGTAGTTGGAATGGCCTAAGATCGAGGACAGCGACAGGGATACTACAGTGCAGTGAGTGTATGTGGGGTGGGGGGTCCATCAGTAGGCTATGTAACAACAGGTCACACCCCAGGGTGTACATGTTAACAGGTGGTTAGTATGCCCGTCTATGACTGATGATATCAACAGGGATGCTAGATTGCATTGAGTGGATGGGGGGAGGAGGCATTAACATTTCACTATGGTAAAATACAGCCTCACTCCAGGAACCGGACAGCCATACACATGGACAGCCATACACATGGACAGCCATACACACACACACACACACACACACACACACACACACACACACACACACACACACACACACACACACACTGGCATTCACAAAGATATACACCTATGTCACACACATACAGACATTTTACATGTGTGAGGTTTAACCACCTGCCTATGCCTTTCTTTCTACACTTCACTCTGTACTGGTGTCAACAACAGTGTTCAGAAGAGTGATAACATGTGGGATGTATTCCCAACCATACATGACATATATGGACGCACACACCCACACGTGCAAGTACTGTGAAACAAACATCTGCCTATCTCATCATAGGTACTACAGAAGTACAGCACTATCGCTTCTGGTACAATGCTTACTGACTCTTTCCTTCGACAACTGTGCTTTTATATGCAAAATATATGAACAGGGGAGGTATTACTGTTACAGGTGTCATGAGGTTTGCCTTCAGTGTCACCCTTACAGCATTCTACATTATCTGTCTTCCACTTCAGTTAACAAAACCTGACCTTAGCAGGTACACAGGTTATTGTAGGACTGGTTATAACACACCAGTGAGCTGTCCTCAGTAATCATTCATCTGCAAAGAAGCCCCACCACTTAGTAGTCATGTCCAAACATCTGTCCATACCTCATGTATGGCTTACTGTACTTAGAGCATATCACCATATACAGTTGGCAATGTTGAGGCTCTATTGCAACAGCAAGATGTACTAAGACAACAGTCACATTCAGACATCAGACATTGCACACATATGGAATCTACACAAACAGCAATACACGTACACATATGTGGTCTACATCAATACGTGCACTAGCAGGTCAAGAGGATACATTCCACACCTTCCCCACACCATGTGTGAAACATAGCCAAGCATTACATCATAATGGATGTTGTATTCATGTACTGGTAGACACCACCACTTTCACCGAGTAGCCAAGTGCACATATATTTCAACAGCACATATCAGCATGACACACACAGCATTATTCCATGTCATGCTCCTACAAACTGTTACTTGACAGTGCCATGGTGAAGCCAGGGCACTGTAATGTCAACAGTGAGCACATCATATTTGTCACACACACCTCAAGTGTACTGGAAGAGTGCCAGCAATGTTCTCTGTTAGAGCTAGGCAGTACACTCATTCAAGCATGTGTGAGGTCTGTGGCTTGTAACCATCGCACCCCAGCATGTACTGGCTATTGTGGTACTAAGACTAATGTCCAGACAGCACACAGCATGCATGGCTTACAATTGTTGACATGGGGTATATGTAGGGGATGTGGCCACACATGGATGTACATGTCATGAACATATCACCAGTGACTACTCAGGAACATACAGAGGAGAGATGGATTTCCCTGAGTCTGTCAATACAGGCCTTGTGTAGGTCCTATGGTCCTGTTATTTGGGTATGTTTGTAGGCATTGCATTAGGTGGACATTTCTAAAGACATACATGCCACATGGGGTGTTGTATGATATGATAGGTGTCATGGGTGACCAGTAGAGAGGGGATATTACCTCTGTCAACATAGATATCCAACCTTATGTACTGTTAGCATGCTATTTGCCATGTACATGTGTGTAATGACTGTAGCCACCTGCATGTAGAAAGGAAAATGAAAGCTATGGTAAAGTAATTTATGTTGTATGAGTGTGGGATGTACATATCCAGGGCAGGTACAGTTAGGTCATATCCAACCATGAGGGTGTTGTTTACTGGTGTACAACAACAGTCGACCGTGTTAATGCTGACAACATCCGAGGGACCCTGCTATGTGTACAACTGAGCTGGTTACAAACAGTGGTATTATTGCATTGCATAACACATTATGCCGCTGTGTCTGTACATGGGTAATTTGCACAGTTGATGTAGGCCTAGGTACAGCACACCAATGGAGGGTTATCTGGTGGTCTACCATACTGTGTCATACCACATATGGATGTGTGTTGGTAGTCTGGGAATAAGGTGGTGGATGTATATGAGGAAACAACCTAGAATGCAGAATTTGCCACTGTCACCTGTAGCTGACTAATCTGTAATGGGTTATATCGGAGTAGTGGTCTTTACATGTGAGTAGCCTTTATGAATATGTGTACACCACTACCTGGAATGGTCCATACCACTGTTATGGCCCACATGTCTGGATCTGAGTTATATGGTGATAGTGCAATTGTGCACTATAGAGCCTTCAGCCAGGTATTCCTCCCTGCACAGATGTCAGTATTCCCCATTGTAGGTTCTACATTGAGCAAATGGATTACTAAAGCCACACATCTAGCACTGGTTAGCATAAGCATCCAATGCAATTGTCATGTAGGTTTCAGGGTGTTGCTTCTGTGTGTAGGACATTTGCCTTGGAATGCGGCTATATGGGTAAATGCGACCTAGGTATTATCCACACACATGTGTAACCAAAATACAAAAGTGACCACCCCTTTCAATCCATCTTGCTGTTTTAAAAATAGTAACTCTCCAATAAACCTTAACTTTTTAAACAGGTAAAACTCAGGTTACCTACTTTCACATCTAACTTCTCTAGTGCACACTGCAGAGTGCATTCTTTTCAATCTTACCTTTAAGCATCCCTGTGACTAGCACTTTCTCTAATACCTGCTGGAAAGCACTAGGAAGCCTTAAACTCATACAAACACTGAACTCTCCTTGTTAACAAGGAGAAATTAATAGTAGGCACTAAACAGCCTATAATTGCAAAGTACCTTGCTAAGGAAACAGCTCCTATACTTTACAAAGAAAAAAAAAAAAGCCCCAAACCAGGCATGTCCAAGGGTCAGCTTCCGGTGATTTCTCCTGTCCAACTGGTGAATCTGGGCATACTGGGACAATGCAGCATTTGCCTCATGTACACAGAAAACCCTCTCCTCCTACCACCCAACACTACAACCTGTGAGAGATGCACTTACATAGCCAAAATGGAAGCAAAGCTCTCTCCACCCAAGATTGTGCTAAACAGTCAAGAGGAGAAGGTTAACACCCACACTACACCTCAAGCAACACATAGCCCTTCTAAACCCGCACCGACACCCACATATAGCAACACTAAATCCACATATGCAGAGGCCCTTAACTGTAACCTGCCCAAGCAACAAAGACCTCTGAAGCTGAAACACAAACAAACACCAACCACAACCAATGTGTCACATAGTTCACAACACCAGTGTGCCACCCAGCAACAGCCCCTAAGGCAAGACAATGTACCTAACACTTTAGTCATAGGTGACTCTATAGTCCAGCACACTGATGTCCCTCTCACCAGGTTGAATAAGGAGAAAATTACAGTCAGCTGCCTGTCGAGTGCTAGGATCCGCCACATAATGCATGCACTCAAATCACTCCACAACAAGTACAAATATGACTCAGTCATTGTCCATGTTGGAGTGAATGACTTGAGACGTACCTCCCTGGACTACATGAAAAGAGACATGGAAGAACTCTCGGATCATGTGGCCCAGGCAGGTATGACCCTAGCCCTGAGTAGCATCCTGCCTTCTCCCAGAATGATACCACAATATAAGGATAAAATGATTGACTTCAACAATTGGCTAAGCTTATGGTGTCATTCAAAGGGGATCCAGTATCTGTCTGCCTGGGATGACATGATTGACAGACCACGATGCTTTGCCAGAGATGGTCTGCACCTGTCGCCACTGGGATTCAGGTTACTGGCTAAGGTTCTTGCCACCCTATAGTGCCTTTTTTAGGCAAACTTCAAAGGACAAAACCACCACCGTAACAGGTACAAGCATGCAAAATCTGAAGGTAATGCTACTCAATGATAGAAGTCTAAACCTCAAAATGCACTCTCGAGGCACTCCTAAAAATGGAGAACATCGATATCTGTGCAGTAACTGAGACCTGGTTCAAGGCTCCAGAGAGCACCCCTGCAATACCAGGCTACAACTCTTACCACACTTTTCGGCCACCAAACCAGGACGAAACACTAAAGGTGGAGGAGTGTCAATATTCACCAAGGATATTCACACCACCAGGCTAGTTGGCCAACACAATGTGTCTGAAATTCTCCAAGTGCAACTAACACTAGGTAAGACTGCAATCCAAATTGTAGCTTGCTACAGATCCCCCACCATACCCCAAGATTCTCACTACACCTTTCTAAACATACTGTAAAATATTAAGATAGAACCAAACACCCTAATACTGGGTGATTTTAACTACCCTGCCATTAACTGGGAAAACTACTCATGTCCCAACACCTTTGCGCAACGGTTCCTGGAATTCATAAATTTCAACGCCCTGGATCAACTAATCCATAGCCCCACCAGGGGCTCCAATATCCTAGACCTGGTCATTACCAACATGGGATATCAATGCTCCATACCTATGGTCACCCCTCGTTAGTCAGGTCTGACCATAAGCTAATCAGCCTTAACATCCACATCCCACCCCCAGTAAAGAAACCACCATAAAAAACTTCTCCAAAGCCAACTTCATGCTACTCAAGTCAGAAGTGACAAACTTCATGACACCCATGCAGACGGGAACTGAAAGTTCAACTGCTGAATCCTACACTAAGGCACTGTACAAGCACATCCACTCATGCATGAATCGTGCCATCCCAAATAGAACCAAAATGCTCTCATCCAAAAAAGGAAGCCAATCTGGTGGTCCCCTGCCATAAACAAACTTTACAACAAAAGGAAGAAACTTTTGCAGAAAAGAGGAAAATCCCAGGATGCAAAAAACTCCCTTACTAGCCTCAGTAAGAAACTGAGATGCCTCATAAAATCCTCCAAAGCTAGTTACGAAAATAAAATTGCCAAAGATTCCAAAGACAACCACAAAGCATTCTATAACTATGTCAAGAATATAAATAGCAATGCTCAGATCTGCTCTGAGCTAAAACAGAATGACATTAAATATACTGATCTGAAGGATATTGCCAATATCCTGGCAGATCGATTCAGTGCCAACTTCACCCCTCTCACCCCTAAATGGCCCATCTCAATACCGGAAGATTGCCAAATTCCAGTAATAACGGCCACACAGGTACAAAACGCACTCTCTAAAGCCAAGAATACAGCATCCATGGGACCAGATGACATCCCTGGCTGTGTACTACATGAACTACAATATGAACTGGCACCTCACCTAAGTGTCATGTTTAATCATAGCCTCACCTCAGGTTTCATGCCCACTGAGTGGCGCAGAGCTACAGTTATCCCAATCCACAAGGGGGGATCCACCTTGGATCCCAGAAACTACCATCCCATCAGTCTGACAAGCCTTATCTGCAAGGCCATGGAGTGTATTATCATGGAACTTATAAACAAAGACATTGGCAACCTTCAAACACTGGACCCCACCCAGTTTGCATTTCTGAAGGGCCGATCTTGTCTCCTGAACCTGATTGACTTCTTTGAATCAGTCTCCAGAGCCATGAACAAGGGTAAGGTGGTCCACACAGCCTATCTAGACCTTGCCAAGGCCTTTGACACCATCCCCCACTCTGGAATTATAGATAAACTTACTAAGTTGGGCATTAATCCCTATGTCACCCAATGGGTTGCTAAATGGCTTACTGATAGAACCCACACTGTAAAAGTAGCTGACTCCAAATCCAGCTCCAGAAAAGTGACAAGTGGAATACCTCAGGGTTCAGTCCTGGGGCCGTTCTTGTTTGGCATCTACTTCTCTGAAGTACAGGTCAACACTAAGGGACTCTGGCTAACAAAGTT
Organism: Protopterus annectens; assembly: GCF_019279795.1. Classification (NCBI taxonomy): domain Eukaryota; kingdom Metazoa; phylum Chordata; order Ceratodontiformes; family Protopteridae; genus Protopterus; species Protopterus annectens. The sequence goes on along the minus strand of NC_056736.1, from coordinate 25,099,323 downwards.
TGCAGATGACTGCAAACTGGGAGCCATTATTGAATCCCCAAATGATGTGGATACTCTACAAAAGGGCCTTACAGAAACAGATGGTTGGTGCCAGAGCCATGGGCTCAAGCTCAATGCCAAGAAATGTATTGTTATCCCCTTTGGGAAAAAACATGTATCCATGAATTACCATATAGGTGGCAGTACACTAAACACAGAAAGTGTGATAAGAGACTTAGGGACACAGGTGGACAGTGGTCTCACCTTCGATAACCACATCGCCACAACAGTCAGGAAATCCTTCTATGTGGCACACCTCATCACGAAGGGCTTTTCATCCAGAAAAAGGAGGTCATTGTCCCACTGTACTCATCCCTCATTAGACCCATTATAGAATACAACGCCCCATTTGGTATGTACCTCTCAAGACATCTGCAACAACTGGAAAGGCCTCAGAAATACCTCACTAAAAGAATCACAGGCCTAAAGCAGATGCCCTACTCTGACCGCCTTAAAAAAAACTGCAGCTATACTCTGTCGCATATCGTATACTCAGAGGCGATCTCTGCTTAACATACAAGGCCATGTCAAACCCAAAGCTGTTGGACATGCTACACTTAAAGAAATCCCAATCCCTCAGAGCTACATGCTCCAGGGATCTAAACCTTGCCATCACAATAAACAAAACATGCTGGAGGGATAGGTTCCTGACCCAGAGACTCCCCAGACTCTGGAATAGATTGCCCATACATGTCAAGCAGAGTGCCTCTTTGGACCTCTTCAAGAGGAACCTTGATGATTGGATGGGAGAAAGGAAATTCACCCCAGGGATCACGTCAGTCCCCCTGCTAGACAGGGGTCCAGGAAAGTAAATAATATGAGAAGAAATAGCCAGGGAATTGTTATGGCTAGGCTTGTATAGGCCCTAGGGCTGATAGCCTAGTACCAACCTATGAACCTATGAACCTATGAACCTATGAACATGGATGCATGTGCTCTGTGTTGAAGGCTCATCGTTCGGTCATGACAGCCCGGAATGACAGACACTGGACAACCTCATAATAACAGCAGGACATTGGCTCATTGTTTTGGTCTTGCAGTTGCCACCTGTACCATGACATCACTGTGCATGGCATTACTGTGCTTGGTAGCAAATGCCCCATGTAAAGTGATGGACAGTGGCAGAACTTGTGTATATGACCAATGTGAGATATACTTAGGGTAGCAATCCTGCTAATAATGACAGCTATTAACACAGCCAGAAGAGGTCATCTTGACACCTGCACCTCAGTACCATTAAACAAGGTGGGTCACACATTATGCTTGCACATGCCACTGTTCCACATATAATGCCACTGTCCACAACCTGCTATCAATGTATGCCTTTCAGGGCAGCAAGGTGTGTGATACATGCTGTAGGTAGCATCCACCTGTGCGACCCAGGTAACCTATTGTCTGTTATAGCCACACATGCATGAATGTGTATACATAACATATATGTCAGTACTTCATGTACATGTATGCATGTGTATCACACAGCACAGAGACAGATATATCATTTACGGGCAACATACAAGTATCAGGTAGTAAACCAGTATGATGTGCATATATACTGACAGGTAAGATGTACCCAGCTGTAAACCTGTGTGTTCACAATAGGAGTCCATTACAACATGTTCTGTACATGTAAGTGTTTGAGCATTCACACTGTGGCCTTCAGTGGAGTGCATCCCAAACAGCTCTGTGCTACTAAATGTATGAGCATACCCACTGCCACCTTGTGTAATTTGAGTCAGTGCATCCAACAAGCCCTTTGTTACTAAGAATATGAGCGTGACCAGTATAACCTTGTATAGTTGTAGTCATAGTGCATCCCAAACGGCCCTGTGCTACTAAGTGTATGAGCATGCCCACTGTAACCCTGTATAGTGATAGTAGTTTTCCATTTTGCAGATGCCCATACTCCAGTTCAGGTTTCTGTTGTGCTACAACTACACCTCTCAGGCTTACCTGCGGATGATGTGTCTTGTTTGTGCATTTAGGTTGTAATGGACACCTACTTTAAACACACAGGTCTCCAGCTAGGTACGTCATGACTGTCAGTCTGCCTGTGGTTGTCCTCAATTGTAGAAGGGGAGTCCGACTGCCTTGGAATGTGTAATCTCTGTGGCGCATCTCGTAACTGCATAGTACTGTAATAGTGATCTTTAGATAGGCAGGCATTCTAATCTCACCATTGGCAACTGTGTGCATGTGTTTGTGTGTGTGTCAGCAAATGCCTGAGTGTGTGTGTCAGCAAATGGCAGAGTGTGGTTGTGTGTGTGTATTGTGTCTGCATCCTGTCATGGCAGCGGGCTTTTCTGCATTTCAAAGAGACACTTCCTTTTGCACTGGCTTTTATCCTTGTCAATCGCTAAACCTCTCTCTTCCCCCCTCCCCACTGCAAGTAATCGGTTCTGTGATGGCACCCAGCTCAGAAGTAGAATCAGTAAGTGTAATTGTATGTGTTCTGTGACACATACCCCAACTGCATACCACTGTACTAGTTACCTTTACATAGGCAAGATCTGTATGCACAATACTGGCAAGTGTGTGCATGTTTGTGTGTGTGACTACCCTGTAGCCAGGCATACACATGTGTAATGTCATTTAGCACAACATGGTAGCCATGTGTGGTGACCGGTGTCTACAAAGTATTACATAGTAAGGAATGGTAAACAATACGACTACAGTTGGGTATGTTATTTTCCTGTGCCACTGTTGAGCAGTGACACAGAAGTGGTCACTGGGGTGTAGGTCCAGACCCATCATTCCCCCACCCTATCTCCAGAATCCCTGGGGTAGATTACATTAGCCAACATTCCCCACCCCAAACTTCACATACATAACAACCATCCCTTCTCTGGTGAACTGCTTATGATTTAAATGTTATAACACAAGAGATGCCTCTGTTTTGTGTACACATCAGTTCCTTTGGAACCCTTCTGTGTCACAAAGGGCGTTCAGATGTGTATATATATATATATATATATATATATATATATATATATGTGTGTGTGTGTGTGTGTGTGTGTGTGTGTGTGTACACATCCCGTAGGTGCACATATTATACATATATGTAGTTATGACAGTTGTACAGATGTAGACTTGTCTTTGTTGTTTCACAGAGTACAGGACATTCAAGGATACTGTACATATGTACACAAAGGGACTGTCCCATTTGTTTTGAGTACTGTGGAATACCTGTAGTAGGATGTGCATTATAGACTCCATGCAACATGCATATAACCTAGATGGCTTAGTGGTATGTCTACTGATCTCAGTGTGCATGGCCCAGGGTTCAAGACCTGCAAGTCTTGTTGATGCTGTCAATTAGAACTGAATATGACAGTTATAGGCAAGTGTCAATGTGTTTTTGTGACAGTAAGCAGTGGGTATATGGAGGTAGCAGACATGTACAACCCACAGTGCACTTGGAATGCCCATCTTTGGCAATCCTGCTGATGTCATCCACCTACGAATACACCTCTGGGAGTGCTGTAACCCATTAATCTCCATGGCATGTGCTATAACTGCATAATGCTGTAGTGTGCTAAACTAGTTTGGTAGGTGTTCTAATCCCAGACAAGTCAACTGTGCGTGTGTCTGCCTGTCTGTGAAAGAAGCAATGTTTTTAGAGCATGCACACTCTTTACAACCCACATGACCACCTTTGGCAATCCTGCTGATGTCACTCACCTAGACATACACCTCTAGGACTAGTGTGCTGGTGCCCGGTGCCATGGCCAGCTGAAGTGGGACAGGAGGTTCTGCCAGGACCTCTAAACTCATACAGCCTATGGTGTTGCAGTTTAAGCACAGATATGGCTTAATAATAGTCAACAGCATTCAGGATTACTTATAACAACATGCATAGGTATGACCATAAACCCAACACAACAGTTGGTATACTTTTGCATTGGGAGCACAACACATGCAATATGTACTGCATGTCATCTGTACAAAGTGTAGAAGACTTGTTACTGCAGCTATGAACAGTGGCCCATTATTGGCATGTTACTGAGAAACCCAGACAGTGTCTGTCATACCACTGTTACATATGTCATATGTCCAATCAGGGATGCGATGGCAGTAACTCATCACTATCACCATGTACTGACTGCAATCCTCACACTATGCTCCTGCAGTTAACAGATGCGTGTTCAGTGATTAACACAGGAAACAAATGGTTCCACACACTGATCAGTCCACAGATGGCCCTACAGATGGGGGTCCTTCACAAACAGAGAACTGTCTTGTCAGTTTTAAAACATGCAGAATAGCCATTACCACACATAACTTGTTAAACAGGCAGTAGTCTCAATGAAGCATAGTTACAGCATAGCTACACTTACATGCTGTAGTCATGTCTGGCACATCACCCTCCTGTCTTTAGCCTATTTCCCACTGTGTATGTTGTTTGAGGAACATCCAGATATCATCTGTGATGCCGTTTACCAAATGCCAGATCCAGGTACCACTCACAGTGACTGTCATGGGCAAACACAAACATAATGTTCCTACATATTTTTCTGTGTTTTTCATGTGATTGGCTATGGGAACATCATCACAGCTGTTCCACATACAATCAGCTAAAAGAGGACTGCAATAGGAGCAGAGGCCATCACCTGATCATGACCATCACTTACAAAGCACAAGCTGCTGCTGAGTAGGTGTACACCTCCCCATCCACCAGAGAGTGTGTGGGAGGGACAGACAGAGACAAAGTACATCAGAGAAGGGCTTGGAGACTAAAACCTAAGTATCGTCTGTCATACACCTACCAGTATAGGGGCTCAAACCCCTGACTGACTACTGTCATCTACATCAGTACTGAGTAAATCAAATACGTTGCTCACGGTTCATGGCCATACAGACCAGACTCAGCAGACTAGTTGTGCACTATGTCCCATTATCAATGGTGTCTCTCCCTTTGTGTGGTGTGGTAACTGTTGCTGTGCACCATATGGTGTGCACACAGCCTGACATGGAGCTATGATTGAACTTGATGTGTATGTGGATAGTTCAATGTTCTTACATTTGTGCAGGATACACCCTGGGATATTGACAGGTCCCATGAAAACTGTAGGTATGGCTTTAGAGAGTGCAGCTTGTACCTACATAGCTGTTTGTACAGTGGCCCTTTAGTGTACATGGATATATTACTAAGTAAACCTGTTGGGGGGAGGGGTGGAGTGTGTTTAGGTTCTCCAAGACCTAATCTATATGAATGGGTGCTATTTCTGTAGGTGCAGTGCTTCCCATGCCATAGTGCTGTGCAGCACGGCATGTCTTGTCATTGCCATTATGATTAATGATGCAGCTATAGAGTTCTCTGTGCTTGGCCTCATAATATGTGGCTGATTAGTTTCACAGTAGCTTTGCGTGGTTTTTTATTGTGTATCTGTATCTCACTGAGGCTGACCAGGGATCACCTACACTCATGTGTGTCCACTCTTGCAACAGTTACTACCTTCTGCAGTACAGTTTAAAGCATTGTACCACCAATTTGCCTTCTTGTTCATGTTGTGTTGAATTCTGGTTCTGTTTCAATGGCACAATCACTGCACATATGGAAATGCTTAAGGTTTATTTGTGTAGGATTCAGCATTTGCACATGCATTGTCCATCTGCATGGGTGCCATGACACACACCACTCTGCTCTTAGGAAACATAACATTGGCATTGGAGACTAACTATGTGTAGCATACTGTTAGCCCTGTTTGTATGACTACTGTGATCCAGGTCAGTGGGGTCGATGAAATCCAACATGCATTGACTGCAGGTGTTGGTACATGAGGAGTCTTTCCAGTTCATAATGGAATAGTTGAGAGTAGCTATTATTATGGTTCTGTCTCAGACCCTATCTTCCCCATTACAGCACATTATGACAGTTTGGAAGTCCATGGCCTGGTGGGTGATCTGTCTCAAGGCGCATTTTGGATTCCACTTTGACACAAAGGTAGTTGTTCAGCATAATGAATTTGATGTTATGCAAGTGCAGTTAGCGTGGGGGTGTACATATCCTTCAGGAATATGGACACACCTGTGGCCCGTGTGTTCCAATAAAGGATAATGGGCAAGAGATGATGTGTTATAACATGGTCATGTAGGTGTGCTCTCCGGAGCATTGAAACATGTCTCAGCCACTGCACAGATATGTTCTCCGTGTTAGGGATTGACATATGTGTGTCCGTATAGTGTTTCTGACATGTATCATTGTGTAGCGAGACCCACAGTTTATTGCTTGGCTGTCCCTGTAACAGCAGTGGACCCTCACTTAAACCATGCATGATGAAGGCACTATAAGGGAAGCATGAGACCTAGGCAGTATCCAGATTCCCAGGGGTGACAGGTGCAGACCCTGTCTGGCAAAGCATCATGGTCTGTCAGCCATGTTATCGCAGGACCACAGATACTGGATACCCTTTGACATGCACTACTACACTAGACAATTGTGGAATACAATCCTTTTGTCCCTGTACTGCAATATCATTCTGGCCAATGGCAAAATGCTCCCCAGGCCTTGGGACATACCTGCATGGGCTACAAGACCTGACAGTTCCTACATGTGTTGCCATGCAGTCCAGGCTACTGCATCACAGGTCCTGCACAACAACATGGAATATGCCAGAGCCATGTGTATAGTTCAAAAGGTGGTCTGAGTGTATGAGTATGTGGCTAATCATGGCAGACAGGCAGCTGACAGTATGTATGCCCTCATATAGGTTGGTGTGTAACATAGTGCTAGAGTTTGCATTCACAATTGAGCACTGTTGGGCATGTTTCCAGTCATGTGTTCAGAGGTGTGGCACAATTATGCAAACTATGTCATACAGTTTGTGTATTTCAGTGTCTGTCTCTTCTTGCTTGGGGGGGGTCACTTGTTTGGCCAGATACTTAGACGTGTCTGTGAATGTGTGTGATTTATGGTAGTGTGTGTGGGTTTCCTTACTGTGTTCTGGTAAGGGTATGTGTTGGTTGTGTTGATGAGCTGCATGTGTTAACCTACACCTCATGACTGTCCAGTCCAGTCATGGCTGTAGACTGGGCAGCCTTCCAGGTTACCCCTGTAGCTGCATCCCAAACAATGTGTGGGGTGTGGTGTTAGGTGGGTCTGGCAGTGTACATGGCATAGAGATTACATTCCCCCAGGATGGCCACATACACAAAGCTGACATTAGTAAACACCAGTAGCTGACTAGTGGACATGCCTGTATGAGCAGTCAGTACTACAAGTACCATGTACTGTATTTAGTTTACTTATTGCCTATGAAGATGTTGTAGACAGTGATGCTCACATATAAATATTTGTGTTATGGATGTGACAACACTGGCTATTATGGAAACATTGTAGCTACCTTTAGCAGCAATCCTCTTCTGAGGAGCACTGCACATCACATACTGTTAGTTGATTACAGATGATGCAAGTGCCTACAAGTCTATTTCCTTCTCTGGGTATATACTCACATATCCACCAGGACCATGAGCTCTGTTGGGCACAGACACCCACTCTCCAAACAGAGTCATGTATCAATAGACTCTGATGCCACTATCAACATGATCAGGATATCATCAGATAGTGTGAGCCATCACCTATGATGCGGCTATTACACATGGGCAGCTGTCTCCTACATCTTACACTCCTACTGCAGATGTTACACTGGATTTAAAGATGATATGCAACCTGTTTCATTGCCAGTGCTGTGCACTACCTTACATACAGTATGTGCAGGCGGCTGTTAGGTTGGCAATGAGAGGTTGGGCTACACAAACCTGGTAATTCAACCAGTGTGTCTGTACTCTCAATATCCACTTTATGTAGGTGCACACATAGCCATTTGGCCCAGCCCTGTATCAAGAGTCACAACACATTTGCATAACATGTACACATGCACAGCTGTTATTGCTTGCAAACGATACTAGAGAGGTGGATATTACATGTGTTATGTGCATGGATAGTTACCTAGCTCTTCCAATTATCTTTGCTATCATGCTGCTAACCTGTCAGATGAATACAAATGCTATGTATCCTGTCATTGAGTATTGTAATTGCCAATAGAAATTACTACTGTTTGAATAACATAACATAACATAACTGCTATGTAGAATAGAATACAGATCTACCTATAATACTGTACATTACACAGTTATTGGCACAATATCCCACAATGCACACCATATTTGCAGGGTAAGCCCACCTTTAGCATGTTCATCTTACTTATACACCCATACATATGTCGACTGTTACAATATATCGACATATACTATCCCCTGTTATAGCACATACTTGTTGGATCAGTCTTGACAATGACAGTGGCTGGAAGCGAATTGGTGGGTTCCAAGCCCATATCATCCCTTGTGGTGTATGCAGAGTGTGCCGTTGACCTACAGCAGTACACACATAGAATACTACAAGCATTACTACAGCTCAACAATACATCGCTACAAGATAGCTATTTCCGCTACATGCATTGATTATACTGTAATTCTTACAGTGCAGGTACTACATAAATGGACATACTACATGTTATACATACCTTCTTAGTAATCGGAGGTGTTATTAACTAGTGTACTACTCATTTTCGGTTTGTCTTTCCGTGTTTTGTACTGTCCTACAGGTAGATACAGATGGTTTGAATGTGTGACAAGGCAACCTTTTATAGTTACAGATCAGTAACATGTGCTATCCCGGTGACCAATTGGTGTTCCTAAGTAGCTAATTACATGCACATCAGCTGCGCTGCTACTGCCTTAGCCAATAACATGGCTACAGTGGAGTATAATTGAGTTCTCCACTTGGGCGTTGTCCCTTTGCCTTACTTGTGAGGAAGACAGGGTGGAAGTTTTATTTGTAATCTATTGCAACAGCTGGAAGGAAACAAACAGTAATATATTGTGTGTAAAGCTTAGAGCATTTGGTCTAAATGTGAGTACTGCTGTTATATTTCTGAACATTGCTACTTGTGCAGGGTTTGTCTGTACTTAATACTTCTGCATATGTTTCAGTCTGAAAACCAAAATTGATTCGCTCCAGAGAACCAGATAAGGGTACAGACCGACAACCAACTACAAAAATTCCAAGGCAGTTTATTAGTAGAATCCAAACGCTAATATACAAACATACGTTTTCGAAGATCTTTTTCAAGGCAAAAAACAACGTTCACAACTGGTTTTCACTTAAATACAAATTTAAATATTAACTGAACCAATAGAATCATGAACCCAATTACCTCTTTAAATTAATGATTGAATTAAAAATACATAAATATAAAAAAACATAAAAACGAATGATACAGAACAATGATCTTCCTCCCCATATAGGAAACTCTTTAAAAACCATTTAATATATGTTATACCAAATTGAAAATCAATTCTTGTTGTATATACTGTAATTAAAACATTATTCATCTATAATTAGTTGTTTCAAATATACACGAAAAATAGCTTGATGACATCTAGTGGTAGTTTGTAGTTTTGCACTTCTTAGCTCTAAACATTGAAATAAAAATATGCATTTGGTAAAACCTTTTCCAAGCAAAAACAACATTCAAAATCAATTGATTTAGGTAAAATTCAAAATCTTGCATAACCAATAATATTTTAATCAAATAATTATAGAATTAATTATTATAAATATGTAATAAATATGTTTGAATTGTAAAAATAAGTTGATTCTGATGTGTATAATAAAATGGTATTGGTGACATCTAGTGGCAGTTTATAATTTTGCACTTCTTAACTTTAAAACTGGCATTAAAGAAATTGTGTCATTTAGACCAGGAATGCTAGTAGCTTCTAAAATAATCTGCCAATACAACTCTCTATATTCTAACCTGGTCTCCCACATACCTCCCCTAATTTCTTTAGGAACCACTTCAATAACGAAAAAGTGGAAGGAGGCTGTTGGACATAAAAGAGTATGTCTAAAAAGTGCATTGTTGATATTTTCCTTTTTTATTTCATAATGGTGCTCATACATCCTAGTTTTTAGTTTCCTTTCAGTTTTACCAACATAAAAGGAACCACAGGGGGAACACACAGCAATGTAGACCACACCATAACTGTTACAGTTGGAAAATGTATTACTCCTAATATGCCTGTTCCTACTAGGAATAAAAATACTAGTACAATTTTCAACATGAGAACATTGGGAACATGACCCACATTTGTAAGTCCCCTTTCTTCTAGAGGAATGATCAAATCTGGGGCCACCAAATTCAAAAAGTCTTTTAAAGTTGGTATCTCTCCTATATATAAATTTCAAAGGTGGATTTTGAATTTGTTTTAGTTCAGTAAACTGGAGAAACCGTTCCCATTCTCTCTTAATAACTTCCCTTATGTTACGTGAGTCTCCAGTATAATCCATAATATAAGCCCCTTCATAGAGAGTATTGGAGGGTAAATCATGGTTGGGAGTATTCAAAATTTCATCTTGTCCTAAAATAGGTGCAAACCTCCCTTTCCTACCTTGAACTACCTCGTCTGTAATATCTTTAATTAGTTGGTCAGGATAATCTCTGTCTCGAAACAACTGAGCCACAAATTCTAATTCCTTAGCAAAATCATGTTCTTCAGATGTCATTCGACTTATTCTCACTAACTGCCCCTTGACCAGGTTCTTTTTTTGAAAGAATGGGTGACCACTATTAAAATGTAGATATGAATTTGAAAAAGTTTTCTTACGATATACTTTAGAAGAAAAATGGTGGTCTGATTTGGCCAAGGAAATGTCCAAATATATGAGTTCCCTTTGATTAATTGAATATGTGAAATCGAGAAAATCTGTTGTCCCTTTAAGGTATGAAAGGAATTCTAAGAATCTTTCATGTGAATCATGCCAAAAAATGACAATGTCATCCAGAAAACGTTTGTAAAAACACCAACAGTGTGAAAATTCACAATTGGTAACAAATAATTTCTCCCACCAAGATAGAACTATATTTGCATAAGTAGGGGCACATTTTGCCCCCATAGCAACACCTCTCTCCTGTTTGAAAAATTCACCCTCAAAAAACATAAAATTGTTTTTGAGTACTATTTCCATAAGCATTAAACAGGTATTGAAATCATCAGAACCAAAGTTAACCGAATCTCTCATACTTTCCTCCAACCATAATAAACCTGTTTCGTGTGGAATAGAACCAAAAAGGTCAACTATATCTAAAGTAACAAATGTTAGGTTTGGATGGAAAAGTTCTGGTTTAATGTGTCTTAAAAAATCCCAGGAATCCTTTAGAATGGTACTCCCTTGATTGGAGAGGGCTTTCAGTTTTACATCTAAGTATTTGGCTAGGGGGGCTGTCATGGACCCTTCCGAAGAGAAAATAAGTCTTAAGGGCGGGTCAAGGGAATCCTTGTGGACCTTGGGAATGCCAAAAACTGATGGGGTCCTAGGGTATCTATTATACAAAAAGTTGTAGGTGTCCAAATCTATGGATTCTTCCATTAACAGGTCATTTAAAAGTAAACCAATTTTGGTTTGAGCAATATTGACCTCATTGATGGAGGCTTTAGAATACTTGGAGTTATCCATTAACAGATCTTTCATTTTTGATTCATATAATATGTAGTCCATTAAAACTGTACCCCCTCCTTTGCCAGGTTGCATAATTCTTAAGGTTGAGTTATTAATAAGCTGGTTCAAAAGCAATCTCTCGTCCTTGGGAAGGTTAGAAAATATCCTGTGTGTATTAATAGTTTTCCTAATCTCCCTTTCCATAATAATTTCTAAGTTCTTAAGCTGAGGGTGGAGGGGTGGATTAAAGGTGCTTTTTTTCTTCAAAATAGAATAACTGTGTGCACATGGTGCATCTGCCAACACCAATGTCAAATTTCTTTTTCGTAAAAATAATTTCAGATCTATAATAGACTGTGGAATATTCCCTTTTCTAATGGGTATATATTTAAAACCCTTTGAAAACAATTTAAAATGTTCCAAATTAATAATTTCGGAACTATAGTTAAAAATCCTATAACCATTGTGTTCAAAAATGTTACCATGTTGTTTGATTCCTGAATTGAAAACTAATATCTGGAGTTCCCCCTGTGGTGGTAAGGTGGATTGTAATAAACCGGTTTCTGGTTCCGAATCCTGTTGGATCTCCGTGGAAGGGGTGGAAAATCCAGTGGGTCTGAGTGATGAGGTTCATAAAAAACTTCATGGTTGTCATCACCTATGGGGTTAGTGTTAGTAGTGGGTTGAAAGTGGTTCTTGTTTTGGTTATTATTATTAAACTTTTCCGTGGTGTATGGATAAAAGGGTCTTGGTTTGGGATAAGCAGTACCATTATGGTAATCCTTTATATCCCTTTCTAATTTACCTTGCTTTCTGATCATGTTGTTTTTACAGTCCAAGTCAATCTGTTTAAATATATTAAAATAATGTGCTTTCTCAGACTCCACACTAAACAATAGGTCATCCATAATGGCAGAATTGATAGTTTCCATTTTTTCCAACAATAATTTTCTAATACGTTCATTTTCCACAATAAGAGCCCTAACAATGTCTAAACCACATCTATCAAAAATTTTTAAAAGTTCAGAATGAAATACAGAACCAATTTCAACACGGTTGGGAAATTTGCTAACCCTCAAACCTTTGGGAACAACATTATTGCTAATACATTCTTTAAGAAAGGTATTATCACAACCTAACCTTTTAAATTTGTCCATATAAAAAAACAAAGCATCCAAGCTTTCCCTATAAGTTCTAGTATTTTTTTCTTTTTCTTTATTGCTCCCCTCTTGGTGGTTGAAATGTAAAGAATAGTCTTGGCCAATGAAACATTCATAGTTGTCTAAATAATTGTCAATAAAGTCACCTTGTGCTGGTGGAGGATCCACAGCTCTGTCGTCCAAACAACGCAAGTTGTCATGACCTTCGTGGGCTTCAGGAACAGTGTTGTTAGAACGTAAAATGCGAGGAAAATCCTCATAGTTTTGCGTGTTTGAATTTAAAATAGCTAAAAAACCCTCATGGGATTTAGTGGTGTTGATATTTCCTTCAGTATTTGGTGGAGTAGTAACGAGTTTCACACAAGAACAAGCGCTCCGACTAGAAGCCATAGTTACTATCGACTGACAAGCTGGGGTGAGCAGTTCCACCAGTTGAGATAACTGGCCAATCATCTTTCGAAGTTCACCCTTGTCCCCGCCTCGAAGTTCAGTCTCGGTCTCGGTCTCAGCCCCTGGAAACTCGGCCATCACTTTTAAACCAGGAAAACCAACAGGATGGAAATGAAGCGAAATATTGAAACCCAAAACCAAAATTGATTCGCTCCAGAGAACCAGATAAGGGTACAGACCGACAACCAAGTACAAAAATTCCAAGGCAGTTTATTAGTAGAATCCAAACGCTAATATACAAACATACGTTTTCGAAGATCTTTTTCAAGGCAAAAAACAACGTTCACAATTGGTTTTCACTTAAATACAAATTTAAATATTAACTGAACCAATAGAATCATGAACCCAATTACCTCTTTAAATTAATGATTGAATTAAAAATACATAAATAATTCAACCAGTGTGTCTGTACTCTCAATATCCACTTTATGTAGGTGCACACATAGCCATTTGGCCCAGCCCTGTATCAAGAGTCACAACACATTTGCATAACATGTACATATGCACAGCTGTTATTGCTTGCAAATGATAGTAGAGAGGTGGATATTACATGTGTTATGTGCATGGATAGTTACCTAGCTCTTCCAATTATCTTTGCTATCATGCTGCTAACCTGTCAGATGAATACAAATGCTATGTATCCTGTCATTGAGTATTGTAATTGCCAATAGAAATTACTACTGTTTGAATAACATAACATAACATAACTGCTATGTAGAATAGAATACAGATCTACTTATAATACTGTACATTACACAGTTATTGGCACAATATCCCACAATGCACACCATATTTGCAGGGTAAGCCCACCTTTAGCATGTTCATCTTACTTATACACCCATACATATGTCGACTGTTACAATATATCGACATATACTATCCCCTGTTATAGCACATACTTGTTGGATCAGTCTTGACAATGACAGTGGCTGGAAGCGAATTGGTGGGTTCCAAGCCCATATCATCCCTTGTGGTGTATGCAGAGTGTGCCGTTGACCTACAGCAGTACACACATAGAATACTACAAGCATTACTACAGCTCAACAATACATCGCTACAAGATAGCTATTTCCGCTACATGCATTGATTACACTGTAATTCTTACAGTGCAGGTACTACATAAATGGACATACTACATGTTATACATACCTTCTTAGTAATCGGAGGTGTTATTAACTAGTGTACTACTTATTTTCGGTTTGTCTTTCCGTGTTTTGTACTGTCCTACAGGTAGATACAGATGGTTTGAATGTGTGACAAGGCAACCTTTTATAGTTACAGATCAGTAACATGTGCTATCCCGGTGACCAATTGGTGTTCCTAAGTAGCTAATTACATGCACATCAGCTGCGCTGCTACTGCCTTAGCCAATAACATGGCTACAGTGGAGTATAATTGAGTTCTCCACTTGGGCGTTGTCCCTTTGCCTTACTTGTGAGGAAGACAGGGTGGAAGTTTTATTTGTAATCTATTGCAACAGCTGGAAGGAAACAAACAGTAATATATTGTGTGTAAAGCTTAGAGCATTTGGTCTAAATGTGAGTACTGCTGTTATATTTCTGAACATTGCTACTTGTGCAGGGTTTGTCTGTACTTAATACTTCTGCATATGTTTCAGTCTGGCCATGTTGTTTGACCAGCTCAAGACTGCATAGCTATGCATATAATGTTAGGGGGTTTACAGTGTGCTTACCAGACATATTTAGTTTGGTGTTACTGTGTATCATACTGTGCTGATAATCAGTACTTGGTATCACTTCCTGGTGTATGAAACTTTCAACCCTCTGAAACGGGATTAGTTCATACAAACCCTTTTACATCAGCAGCTGTTCAATTGTATAACAGCAACTATTTCACATAGGGCCATGTTAGTGTGTCTGTGTCCAGGTATTGTAAGGTTTCAGCAGATGTTGTACAGTAGTTGAATAATTGGTTATGGTATGACAGTATGTATTGATGAAATTATTTCAGCTGTGGGGTAGATGTTGGTGGGTGTACATAGCACATGCAGGTGTGTAGGAACTCCTTTTATCAACGTCTATATGTGTGTGGGTGTTCTTTCCCTATGTGAACACCTGTCCCTTAGTGGACTAATACTATGGTAATTGCAGGCTGATTCATTAAGGCACTATTAAATGCTTCCTGTATTGCATGGAGTTACTGTTAGTCCTTGAATCCTTTTGGCAATACATCAGAATGTAGTAAAGTTTTGCAAAATGAAAGCTGTCTGTGTAATTCTGTCATGGATATTTGCAGTCATTGCAGTTGTGTTGGTGACTGTGTCCATAGAACATATTTGTAATAGTGTATTGGCATATACTCTTCATATTTTATGTCCATATTGTTTGGGGGGGGGGGGCCAGAATGTGTGATTGCTATGGTCCATGTTATACTCAGATATGACCACTTTGGATGCTGTCTAAAGACTTGTATGTATGTGTATACACATATATATATATATATATATATATATATATATATATATATATATATATATATATATTTAATATATTTATGTGTGTGTGTGTGTGTGTGTGTGTGTGTGTGTGTGTGTGTGTGTGTGTGTATATATATATATATATATATATATATATATATATGTGTGTGTGTGTGTGTGTGTGTGTGTGTGTGTGTGTGTGTGTATGTATATAGATATATATATTATTGCATACGTTTATCTGTACCTCCATAGATGTGTAGATGTCTTTAACCTATCTATATATCTGCATATATATATGTAGACCTGTATATATCGACATGTCTCTCTGTATCTCTCTCTCTCTCTATGTATATATATCTATATATCTATATATGAGCATATACCTTTAATTGGGTACATGGCGGGTTGTCCTATTTCAGCACATTCCTCCCTTTTGTATTTTAACCTGTCTGCATACACAACTGGGATATGTGCATCCCAAGTAGCTTAGTGTTAGGTTACTCTGCGAATGGAGTACATGGTTGTGGGTTCTACTCCTGGAAGGTGTTATTATTTTTATATTTTATGTTTTTAATAACGTTCTTAATACCTCAATATATATATTTTTTAATTTCGATACTAATAATTTTTAATAATTTTTAATATTAATATTTATTGAACAATTTAGTAACATTCATTAATATCTGTTTTTATAATTTCAACTTTTTTATATTTGTTGTTTTTTATGAATTCAACAAGATAGGGTTTCTGTTATTGTGTTCACTCTTACTCAGTTTGCATAGTCATTAGTATTTTAAACATATTCTTACATTTCTATATTATAATTATATATATATTTTTATACATTTATATTTTATATTTTATATATATGTATTTTATAGTTCATATATTGTAATATACATTCAATCACATTTTATCTTATTTTCATACACACATATATTGGGACACACATATATACATATATCTTCATACACAGTTATTTAATAATATGTTTATTTACTTATTTATTTATTTATTTATTTATTCATTTTTTGGATAGGGATGTTTTTAGTAAACATAATAAAACAATATATATTCTTTCATATTAACATCAACTGTGCTTTTAGGGTTTCTAATAACAATAACAATATGCACTTATTTATATATGGTTCTTTTGGTGTTATAACATCATACTATTTTTGTTTTTTTTGTGTTTCTTTAATAGGTAGTACTGTTTAATACATTTTACTACACACAATGTTTTTTGCAGTGTTGCATAGACTTTTTATTGAAGCTAGCCCTTTTAATTTTAATTTTAATTATATGTGATTTTGTCAAGTAATTAATTATGTAATTAAAGGAATTGCTCAATTCTCAACCAATGGGTTGAAAATACTGAGATATATAATACATGGTTTGTTAATGGTAACTGGATTCTGAAGAAGTCTCTGTTTAGGAGATGAAAGCGCTAAATCAGTTACTTTTCTTTTTATGTGTTTAATGTTTTTATTTCATGTATCTTACGTTTTATTTACAATAAAAATTTTTTTCAAAATATCCGTTTGAGATCGATTTTTGGATTACCCAAGCAGTGTGGTACGTGGGTAAAGGGACAGCCTTTATTGTACTGGAGCAACATTGTGAAGTATATATCTATATATCTATATATGAGCATATACCTTTAATTGGGTACATGGCGGGTTGTCCTAGTTCAGCACATTCCTCCCTTTTGTATTTTAACCTGTCTGCATACACAACTGGGATAGGTACATCCCAGGTAGCTTAGTGTTAGGTTACTCTGCGAATGGAGTACATGGTTGTGGGTTCTACTCCTGGAAGGTGTTATTATTTTTCCTCTCAGAGTAGGCACTGGTAGGGAAAGTGTGAATAATACACATTTACGCGATTGTGACCAGGTTTGCCCATGGTCTGTGCAACGTTAAGCAAAGTTTAACCATGTGAAGCCCTTCTCCATATTTCAGCACTGCTTACCATCGCACAAACATGTGGAAACCCACTTACAACTGCTTAAGAGTGCTTTAATTCACCTGCATCCAACAGCCCTTATTCTGGCCCTCAAAATAACCTAACAGCCCTCGAACCCGGTACCATGAACACCACAGTCACTGACTTGACCACTAAGGCATCTGAGATATGTACAAACGTTAGGGTGTTTAGAATATACATTGTACTACAGACATTCCTCACTACTGAAAACAAATGTGACAGTCAGTTGGTGTACATATGTCTGATACATGTTAATGTTCATATGTTTGTGAAATTAGGTGTTGCAATGTGACATGACAGGGAGTATTATGAATGAGAAAGGTTCTTTCTTTGTGTCCTTTTTATATTGTCCCCATACCCCATGTATGCCCCTCCAGTTCACTTATTGGACATCTGACGCATGCCCTCCTTGATGCATGATTGCATTACCCATCATTCCTCCCCCATCCCAATCTTCACATACACAATAACCACCCCTTCTATGGTGAATTAGGTTAATATTAATTGTTATAATAACAGAGCTGCATGTGTTTTGTGTACACTATTCCTTTGGAGTGCTTCTGTGTCACGGAGTGTGTTCATAGATGTTTATATATATGGTTATTGATGTAACTGTATAATATATATATATATATATATATATATATCTATCTATGTGCAGACATCACTGACGTATATATATATATATATATATATATATATATATATCTATATATATATATATATATATATATATATATATATATCGTATTAGTTTGTAACAGTAATACATATGTAGACTGGAATGTGTTGGTTCACAAACTACAGTACATTACAATCTACTGTACATATGTACAGAAAGTGACTGTCTCATCTGTGATCATTTCGGTGAAATGCATATCGTATAAGGTGCAGTCTCAAGGCCATGAAACATATATTCACCTCGGATTGCTTAGTGGTAAGTCACATGACTATAGTGTGCATGGTCCAGGGTTCGACACCTGCGATGCTATGCAAATGTTTTTTACTGCAGAATAAGGCTCATTTAAGCAGTTGTAAGCATGTTTAAAAGTGTTTGTGTGACATTATAGCAGTGGTTAATCACAGTTAAACAAACTTTGTAATTTATAACCTGTGTGCGCAAACACGGCCACATCCACTAACTACTCCGGATATATACATGTCAGTGACGTAACATCTCACTGTGTGCTGACATAACATTACATTCTCTGTTGACTCTACACTCCAGCACACATGGGTTTATATGGGTGTTTTGAATGTTTATTATACAGACAATTACTACCTATATATGCAAGCTGTGGTTAAGGTATACTTTTGCACATGATAAACATCCCTGCCTTTATCGGGATTGTAACCTTGAATGCACAGATAGTATGCGGATGCTGTAACCATTACACTGTTGACATTAATGCTGCTTCCACCTATTTCCTATATAGATGATTTCTGTGTAAGCTAGGCTAAGCAAAGGGCGCAGGCCCCCAAACAAACTGAGCTTCACGTACTGTTGAAATAACAACGTATAACAAATGTACTGTGAGACAATACATTACATTCCTAACTACATTAGGCATAGCCCCTCACTGACACACTTCAAGGGAAACCTAGTTGTGTGAATGGGTAACAGACTATACACCCCTGGGATCATGTGTCCCAGAACCATACAGCCAGGAGGTGGGGGAGCTTGTCCAGTTTGATAGCTGCTAGACTTGTTGGGGAAATTGAATGGAATTGAACTGTCACATTAACATGCCCTCTTTAGATCACTAAGTGCCCATATCACCCTCCACAACCCCAGTCTTCAACAGCTTCCAGCAACTCTGCCTGGATTTGCTTCATTGGCTATGCTTGACAGAGGCTCAGTTACTTCATTAATGGTGCGGGGAAAGCCAACACACTGTAGCTATGCTTCTAATTGCCCTTGGGCAGATAGGTAGTAGGCTATCTGTGAACCTCTAATGTGCAGATCATCACAGACATAATATGTGAATAAACAGACCTTCAGATCACAATATACAGTGAGAAATCACCATGTAGTCAGGAAACAGTTGAGTACAGCAAGAACATACAGAATACTGATACTTAGTCACTCCAAAAGCTGATCATGGAAGCTAGAAGACTTGTATAAGTTTAAGGCTTTCTATTGCTTATCAGAAGGTTACCTACAGGGGAGAAGAAAAACAAGCACAGATGGGGGACTTGCATGCAATGATACATACCAACCTATGTGTCAGCCTTAGGCTTTGGAATACTGGCCAAGGCTATTGACAACCCCACCATGCCTTATTTAAGAGAGTCACCCCTCCAAATAAACTAGTAAGTATGACTGGTGCACGGCATGCCCAAACTAATAAATAAACAAAAAAAAAAGAAAAGAAAAAGCCAACACTCAGAGGCGAACAATGTTTTATTCCTTTCCCTTCAGGCCGGTTTCGGTAACAAACCTTCTTCAGTGATAAAACATACATGATACAGGGACAGTTTTTATACATATTGTATATCCCCAATTATGACATCACCTCCCCCATTAATCCATTTAAGCCAACAAACACATATACATCATTAAACAAAATAAAGATTTTGAATGTAATATCAAATGCTATTGCCAAACTTCCATTTGTCCAGCCCTTAAAATTATATTAGGATGTCCACAGACCCTACACCTAAATTTAAGGCTGAGATTGATTCATTTTTGAATCAAGCAGTGGAATAAGGAATTATTGATGTGAAGACAAAAGAACAACTCATGGTTCAGGATCCAACCCAACAGTACCTTTATCTCTTGCCCAAAATTCACAAAAATTTGAGCAGACCCCTAGGAAGACCAATTGTTTCAGGACAGGGATCTTTAACTGAACCCATTTCTGCTTTTTTGACATACTATTTAAAGCCATTATTATCGGGGGTCAGGGCAAGAATTAGGGATACTACAGAGTTTTTACAAATCATTCAGGACTCACAATTGGAACCAACTGGCTCATGTGTACACTTGATGTTAAATCCCTATATACCAGTATTCCCCATTGGGCGGGATTACTTGCCCTAGAATACTGGTTAAATAAAGCCAATTTATATGCACCAGGATTTAACACTCTCCTTACATGTCTTGTAGAACATGTACTGACTAAAAATGTCTTCTATTTCAAGGGGGAATTTTACTGGCAACAGAAAGGAACAGCTATGGGGGCCTCATTTGCCCCAATTTATGCTGACCTCTTTATGGGGTATGTGGAAGATCAGAATATATATGATGTCATGCATAACATTTACCTTTAGAGATGGATATATGGAGACGTTTCTTAGATGATTGTTGGTTGGTTTTGTGTGGGGGTGTGGACTATTTGTCAGAATTTTTGGAATATCTTAATTGTAATTGGTGGGGGATTGAATTTACTGTTAATTATCACAGTAAAGATATTAATTTCCTAGATGTTAATATTTTTAGACAGGGGGATGGTACGCTCAAGATGTCAGTATACAGGAAATACCCACAATATAATTTATTATATGCAACTAGTTTACACCCCACACACACAATCAACAACATTCCTAAATCACAATTCATGAGAATTAGAAGAATATGTTCTGCAGACATGGAATTTCATAATGCTAGGCATGATCTTGAGGGTAGATTTATTAATAGGGGATACAAGAGATCAATAGTACAAAGAGCCAGTGACTAGGTGGCCAATTGTGAGAAATCTAGCTTATTGGAATATAAAGCTAAAACTAAAA
Organism: Protopterus annectens; assembly: GCF_019279795.1. Lineage (NCBI taxonomy): Eukaryota > Metazoa > Chordata > Ceratodontiformes > Protopteridae > Protopterus > Protopterus annectens. The sequence continues at coordinate 25,078,019 of NC_056736.1, read as the reverse complement.
AGGATGGATCAGGAACCATGAGGTTAGTTACTACATTTGGCAGTAATATACATTTATTGCAGGATGTAGTCAACAAACATTGGAATATTCTTCGGGCTAATACAGATCTGGATCAATGTTTGCCAAACAGATGCCAATTTTCTTTCAGAAGGGGAAGAACACTTACCTCCTATTTTGCGCATTATAATAAAACTTTTTTAGATTATGTGAACCAACATCAGCTAACCATATTGGGAGATAGGCTTGTTGGCTCACATCCTTGTGGACATTGCAGTTTGTGTAAACATATGTTTAAAACTTCATCTTTTAGCTGTAAAAACACTGGTCAAATTTTTGATATTTCATTTTTTTGGAAATTGCAGCTCTGATTGGGTTGTCTATTTGGCTATTTGCCAATGTTCTGCCTTTTATGTCAGGCAGACCTCTAGGCAACTAAGGAGTCACATTTCAGAGCATTTGAGTGATTTACATCTTAAAAGAATGACCAATGCATTGTATAGACATTGTCGGTTACATAAAACTGCTTCTTTCAGATTTGTCATTATTGACCAGGTAAAAGGTAATAGATCAATGAAGCAAGGTTGACATACTATACTAACCCAAAAGGAAAGAAAATGGATTATTAAGTTGGGTGCCCTATTTCATCCAGGACTAAATTACAAGTTATGAGGGTCTTTTTCTTTTTATTAAGGACCTTTATTGGTAACTTTACAAGCAACCATATGATATTAATGGAAGTTTGGCAATAGCATCTGATATTACATTAAAAATGTTTATTTTGTTTAATGATCTATATATGTTTGGAGGCTTAGATGGATTAATGGGGGAAGTGATGTCATAATTGGGGATATACAATATGTATAAAAACTGTTGCTGTATCATGTATGTTTTATCACTGAAGAAGGTTTGTTACCGAAACTGGTCTGAATGGAAAGGAATAAAACATTGTTCGCCTCTGAGTGCTGGCTTTTTATTTAGGAGAGTCTCAAAGGTGAATACCAGCTCCGTAAACTGCACAATAGCAGATTCAATGAGGATTATGCTACTCAACACCAGGGGTTGTGATCACAACATGCATGCACTCACAGCACTCCTCAGGATGGACAACATCGACATCTGTGCATTAACTGAAATCTGTCTTAAAGCTCCTGAAAGCATACCAGCACTGCCAGACTACAACCCATACCACACATTTCAGCCACAGAACAGGGACTGACAGACATGGAGGGGCTGTATCCATATTCATCAGGGATACCTACACCTCCAGGTTAGTGGGGCATCATGATACCTCTGTGATCATCCATGTGCAGCTAACATCAGCCACAACTGCAATATAAACTGTGGCCTGCTATGGATCACCATCCATGACCCAGGATCTCCACACCACCTACCTGGAGACAGTAGAGAACATGACAGTCCTAACGCACACCCTGGCATTGGTTGATGTCAACTACCATACCATTAACTGGGAAACGTACTCTGGTACTCACTTCCAGGCCCAGCGCTACCTGGAATTTATCACCTCATATGCCCTGTATCAGGTGGTAACCTCCCTAACTTGGGGTGGAAACTACTAGAAGTGGTCATCAGCAACATGGGCAACAGGTGCACCACAGCAGAGGTTAACCGGTCACTGGTTAGATCTGACCATGAACTATTCACTGTTTACACACCCAAGCACCTCCCCCACCCACGGATACCACAGTGTATTCCTTTCCTACAGCTAAATGTACACTACTAGTGACAGGGGTGGGGGGTTTCACATCCCCCACGCTAAGGGGAAACTCTGCTCAATATACAGACAGATTTACAATTGCAGTCTATAAGCACCTACACGGATGTATGGATTGTGCCATCACTGGTAAACCAAGACTCACTACTCCTAGATAAGGACACCGCTCTGGTGGACCTCTGCAATAAACAGTCTAAACTACAGAAGCAGGACAGTGTTCCAGACACACAGCAAATCCCAGACATCCATGACCACTATTAGTATGATACGTAGGTCCCTCATGACATCATCCAAGGTTAACATTAGCAGGAGAATACACAAGGATTCAAAAGATAAACACAAAGTCTTCTTTGACTATATCAAGGATCTACGTGGCGACAAACAGATTTCACTGTGCCAGTGAAATATAGCACAAAATATGCTGAGCCTACTGATATCGCCATCATCCTTGCAGATACATTCGGTGCATACTTCACCCCCTAAAGAGCCCACAACTCTACCCGAAATGTACAGTATCCCAACCATCAGAGACACACAGGTGGAAATGGCCCTCTCTAACAGCAGAATACAGCATCAATGGAGGTAGATGTTGACCAAGACTGCATCTTGCAAACTGTACAAGACAACCTGCCCCCCCACCTAATTAAGCATTCCTACCTCAGCCTCTCCACAGGCTAAATGCCCATACAATTGTGCATGGCAATGGTTATTCCACTCCATCAAGGTGGAATCACAACTGACCATGGTAACTACCACCCCATAAGCCTGAATAGCCTGATCTGCAAAGGTATGGTTCGAATCCTCATGGCACTCATTAACAATGACATTGGTAACCTCCGAACACGTGACCCAACCCAGGTCAGCTTGGCTGAGTGCAGTTCATGCCTACTGAACCTGTTTGATGTCTTACATACAGTCACCAAGACGTTAGATTACGGGGGGTTGGGTGGTTCACACATACTACCTGGACCTGGCCAAGGCTTTTGACACCATGCCCCACTCAGGTATTATTGATAAACACACCAGCCTGTACATACACCCATACATCACAGGTTAGGTTGCCAACAGGCTTAAACACAGAACCCACATGGTGGTACGACTAGCGGTCTCCAGGTCCAACTCTTGACCAGTCATGACTGGTGTCCCACAGGACTCAGTCCTGGGAGCCCTACTGTTTGGCATGTACATCTCAGAGGTACAGGCAAACACAGGTGGACTACGGCAGACCATGTTTGGCAATGACTGTGAACTGAGAGCCATGATTGATAGTCCAGCTGACACAGACATCCCTCAAGGGGTCTCCAAGAGAACATCACAGGGTGCCAATGACATGGCCTCCAGCCAAGTGCCTCTAACTGCATAGTCATTCCATTGTGAAGTCTGCCACATATTAACACATAAGTGGCAGCCAGTTTAATACAGATGAGGTAATGGGGTATCTGGGGACTAAGGTAAATAGTGATCTCCCCTTTGACAATCATATCTCCACAGTAGTTAGGACATCCTTCTGTGTAGGCCATCTGATTACTAAAGGATTCCCATCTAGACATACTGGGATTATAGTTCCCCTTTACTCATCACTCATCAGTCCCATTATAGGGTATAATAACCCATGTGGGATGTACTTCAGAAGACACTTCCAACAGCTGGGGGCTCCACGAATGTACCTATTTAAGGGGAATACTGGCTTCCAACATATGGCCTATGCATCCAGACTGAATAAACTCCTGCTTTACTCAGTGGCATCTCGTTTACCTAGAGATGCTCTCCACTGGCCAACACAGCCATGTTGAACTCAGGTTTGATGGATATGCTCCACCCATGGGAATCCATGTCACAGTGAGCCACACACTGTAGTGAGCTGAACCTTGCCACAACAATAACCAGAAGATACTTGAGGGACAGCTTCCTGTCACACACACTCCCCATACCTTGAAACAACATCCCTAACTACATTATACAGAGCCCCTCACTAACACTCTGCAAGATAAACCTTGAAGGGTGATGGGGAACAGTAGATGCATCTCAGGGATCCTGCCATTGGCTCTGCTCCACAGAGGGACAGTTAATGAATCAATGGGGTGGCAAAAGCTGGCACATTTTGGCTGGGCTTATGAATGGCCTCTGACAGTTGGTCAAGTACCTACCTATGAATCTATACATATAGTATCTGCATATGCTGATAGCTTAATTTACTGTTCATGTGTTGACTTACCTTGTGCCAATGGCTGTTGTGTGTGCAATAGTTGAGGGCTGTCTATGTTGGATGCACACAGTAGACTGCCTATACATGACAATTTACAGGTAGTCTTGTGTGTGTGTGTCATCCATTATTACTGTGTGTGCAGGTGGAGAAAAGTGTCAGTCCCAAGGTGTCTACACTGTCAGTGTGTGTACTATACGTTCCCTCTTTGCCAAGGCATGCGCATGCTGCGCATGCCTCCGTCTGCATACTGGGGATGACTCAGGGTGTTCGTGGTCTGAGTACCTCTGTGCCTGTGGGGCCCTTGGCAATGGCAGTGGGCTGTGAGGGCTTTCACCATTCTGTCCCTGCTGCAGCTGTTTCCGCAGGACCATATTGTGTAGCATGGCACACACTATGAAGATATGGGTACATGTGCCTGGAAATTACTTCAAGGCTCCACCAGATATGTCTAAGCAATGGAACCGTGATTTCAGCATCCCAAACACATGCTCTATGATGATTCTGGTTTGTGCATGTGCCTCATTATGGCATTCCTGCATGGGTGTGTGTGCATTTCGGATGGGAGTCATCATCCACGGTTCCAGTGCATAGCCAGCATCCCCACCAGGTGGCCATTTGGGATGTCCCCCCTGGCAAATAACCGATACAGCTGTGAAGCATGCCAGATGTGGGAGTCGTGATAGCTTCCAGGGCTGCCAGCACACACATCCATGATAATGCCCTGGGCATTGCACATGACCTGGCAGTTGATGGAGGGGTATCCCTTGTGGTTTATGTAGTGCCTACCCTGCTCACTGGGTGGTGACTTGAGGTGTATGTGCATGCAGTCTATTGTACCCAGTACCTCCGGGTATTTTGCCACATGGTGGAAGAGATGCATATTGCTGGCCAACTCCTCCTGCGTTCGGGGGAAGTATATGTGCTCATTGGCATGTGGTAACATGGTATCCAGGAACTGGTGTAGTACCCTGGATGCTGATGCCTGTGAGATCCCCATGATATCCCCAGTTGGTCTTTGAAAGGTACCTGTAGCTAGTATTCTCAAGCTTACACATACATTCATATCCACTGGGATGGGTTCCCCTCTGTTAGTTCTGGCTCTGAAGCGTGGCCGGCACAGCTCCACAAGTTGCTGTAGGATGTCCCTGTAATGCTCTACTATCTCCAGATCATGTAGCTCCTGGTAGGTTACCCTGGGACTGAACATTCTCCTCCTCCTTTGGTGCCTGAGGTGGTTGTGTGCATCTTCCTCCACAACACCTTCAGTCTCCAACACACGCTGGTGGATCAATCAAAGCTATGGCAGCCCCTAACATGTACATAATAAATGTTCCCCATCTGTATACACCACTGGTGCAGAGTGTATGGGAATACACAAATGTGTGTGAGGTGCTTTCACACTTTATATTATTGTGCTATGGATGCTGCTGATGTAAGTGGGTGTGTATGAGCTATTCCAGCGGCAGCATGTCTTAATTATGGGTTTTGCACTGAGTACTGCAAGTGTAGGGCCTTTACTGTGGATATCTACTTGTCTGTCTTGATTAGTCTGTTGCCCTTTAATTCACTTTTAGACCTGGATTCCCTTCCATTATCAGGCATGCATCCACCTGCCGTCTTTCTTGTTTTGTACTTTCCCTACCCAGTCATAGAAAAATGTGCCTTGTAGCTGATATACTGCATATCAGCTTTGTTCTGCTTTGACACTTTGCTGTTTTCTTTGCAGTACAGCCCCTCCCCTTCCCTGTTCTGCAGGTAGCTGCTTGCAGCCTTGTTAGCTGTTGTCAGTGGCCCACTGTAGGCTCCTAGGTGTTAATTAGTCATTTGTACTCCAATTTCACTGCTGCAGCATTTCCTTATTTCTTTCCTATATCCTTCCTGCTTTAGCTGCAGTGTGTGCCGCGCATACCCATTTACCGGGTTTACACGTGTTTTCATCTCCGTTCACATGCATACTCAGTTCCCTTGTGTACTCTCAGCTAAGCATAGCTATGGCCAATTCAACACACCCCTATCCTGCAGCTTTGCCTAGCTAGGGGCAGACCGGTTTAGCAATGCTCCAATGTGCTTACAGCAATGGTGACACACCCCTCACTTGATGTCATCTTTATCTCAAGGGCACACCTCGGTATTATAATGCTATGCTGTGAGGTGCATCCTTACACCAGTGAGGAATCTGCGATTCACTATTACTCCTCTCATTTGTATGGCATTGCCTACTAATTTCTAGCTACTGTGCATAACACTGTCACTGCCCCTTAGCAACTCTTGTGCCATGAGTATGGTGTAGCATGCCTGACATTGACTATTATGGGGAAATCATGATATGTGTTTCATTGCGGTTTTATTCTATATTTTTATATATTCCTTGCGATCCCTTTTGTGCACCACTGCCGTGCACTTCCATGTCGTGATAGTGCGACTATATATATCAATTGCTAATTTTATATTTTGTACATTTTTTTATGCCAATGGCTATATATTTAGCCATTGGCATATATTAACAATATAATACATGTGTTTGGTCAGCTGTCATGGCTCTGATTTTATGTTTGCAAATATGTAAACTGTTTTCTACGGTTTACATTTCTGCATGCTTACACTACACCTGCACCACTTCCTGCATCGCTACATACCTTCATTTGCATGCTACACTGCTGCACATGGGGAAATTAGCATACAAGGCTTGGGAGTTGTGCGGGCGGAGTGTACGCAGGTAGTGCACGTGGAAACAACTCGTACCCGAATCGCTCGGCGGCCATCTTTGGTGTTAGAACGCCGATGCTATGCCTGTACCTGGTGCAAGCTTCATGAATCCCGGGGATTGTTTCTCTGAGATCTGTTGTTTTGGACATCTATTTTGCTTAATAGTAAAGTATTTTGATTTAATAAAAATTCAGTGGTGTTTTCTTTTTCAATTAATCTCCCTTCAAAATCATTTAAAGCTTCTTCTATTCTGTTTATTTGTACTTTCTGCTGATTATGAGACTCTTGTATTTGTTGCATTTGTTTTGTGCACTTTTCCCTTAAAGTTGTCTAATTTATTGTCAATGTTGTCCATTTTCAGTGATAGTTCTTGAATATTAGTCAAGACCTTCTGAAAGTCCTTCTTCAAGGATGAGTCTTGAGAGCTTATTTTTGTATGACTCATTTTTTAAGTGCAGAAATTTTCCAGGAAAATGTTTGACAGGAAAATAAAGGGTTATTTGAATAATTTTTTGATGTCATCAATCAGGATAACTTAAAGTATTTGTTTTTGACCCAAAAATGTGTATAATAACTTAGAAATATAATTCCTGTTAGAAATAGGATTACAGTAGCAGAGCTGGTAAAATTTGGTGCTAACCCAACAGCAACCTGGCCATGCCCCTTCTTGGAAGACATATTGAGCTCTGTTAGCCAACTGATGTGATTTTCATGTTAGCATTGACTTTTGCTGTGGATGAGTTAAAATACTATTGCTTGCTCACTCATATTGAACACCCATGAAATTAAGTCACTTTTGCTAAAAAGGTATTAGCTAAGCTTAATCTTTGTTTTAGATATCCTAATATTTTCTATCATTGGCATATTCTTTAAGAACTTTAGAAAACGTTTTGTCTTTCTTTGTTGCTACAATTGCATTATGCCGTTCTATTTTGTTATAAGTTATATCAAGCATAGACCTATATTGCACAAAATTGGTATCTGTAAAAAGGTTCATAGTAAGAATCTCAATTTGTTTTGTGAGATGGGACTAGTTTGTAGCCACATTATAAAGTTGCATATAAAGTAAACTTTCTGATGAAATATAATTTTACAATGTAAACATATTCAAACTTTTAGGAACTTGCCTGGATTAGATAGAATCAAAAAGTTAAACATCACAGGTTAACAATTTATATCTTAAAACTTTTTTTTCCATTTTTTTCAAGGAAGATGAAAAAAAGCACGTCAGAAACTGATGACTGTTGAACATTTACAGGATTTCTAACTGTTTCAAATTAGTACAGGGATTAGCAAAGATCTTTTATAAATATTGGCTTTAGATGATGCTTTTCAAGTGAGACTGTTCAAAGCAAACAGTAATTGTAAACATTCCATCTTAGCAATTATTCTTAAACTAAGATATTCTCTGAGACACTAGTGAGGGAGATTTTTACTGAATTCCAGACATTATTATCAAAAACAGCACAGGCATGGAGAAAGGAGATTTTACCAATAGGGATGACTGCAAGTAGGGGTACAGAAAATAGGTAGGAGGGAGTTGGAATTTACTGTAGAAAACTGGCAAAGGAACCGAGGGACTTGAAACAAATAACTAAATAAGGAAAGGTAATACAGTGAGACGAGGCCAATAAAAAGTTTGGACAGCAGGTTAGAGTCTGTCTTTCTTGCCAGGGATTGACATCAGAGCACAGTCAAAGAGAAAGGGTTATGGAAGTCTTAAATGAAAGACCTGCTATTGCACACATTTTAGTCAAATCTAGAACAGAAGTTGCTGTTAAAAATGTTAAATTATTTGGACATATAAAATGATGCAAAACTATAAAAATCAAACAAAGGAGGCTAGGAAAGAATGGGGAGAGAGACTATAGAAAGAATTTACATGGGAATGATGGAATGGCATATATATGGCAACCAGGTATGCAACAAAGTCCAGAACATTTAGGATTTTTGATTGTGTTTGCATAGATATTTTTATATCCCAGGCAGACTTCAAATACAATTTATTCTCAAGTAAATAGCAAATGCTGGAGGTGTGATAAGGGAAGAAAGAGACAACTGGTTGCATGTTTTTGGAGAGTGTAGCGAGTTGGCAGATTTAAAAATTTCACTGCAGAGTATTCAGTCAAAAATATTGGAAGAACAAATTGCTTTAACTAAGGTAATGATTCTTTAGAGCCGAGTTAACTCTGATGGGTGATTAAAAAAAAAAACAATTACTAGAAAAGGGAAATAAAAATCTAAACTAACTGTATTTGAAATAATGAATACTGTAGAAGAGAAAAACAACTTGAAGAGGGACCTTATGAAAAGGGAAATCAAAAATTACATAGAAAAAATGGTATTTGTGGAAACAACACTTGAAGAATAATGTTCAGAAAGATGAATGAGGTTTAAGGAAAGGCAGGAATTGAGCAATTTATGTAATGCTAGACAGAATGAAAGTTGCTATAAAGAAATCAACCATATGAAATGTATAATGTACATAAATGGGAACAAATGTTAATATTGCTTATTTTCTTTTATATTAACATGTGTGGCTATATTTTAAGTGAAAATTTAACAAATATGTTAAAAAGATGCAATAATATTTTGCTTAAATGAATACCTAGCCATATAGTTCTCCTTCTGTGAAACTCGAACAGTTAAAAAAAAAGTTGCACCGCATAACATTAAATCCATGCAAACATGTATGACTCCAGGGAATCTTGAGTCATAAAAACAGTAACATCTCTGAAGAAGAGAGTTCATTTGAAGTTCACTAGGTAGTCACTAGAATATGCCAAAATAAAGAATGAATTAGTTCTTTTCCTGATGTGGTTCTTGATTCTGCAGAAAATACAACCATAAAACAGACACGCCGTGGTGGTACGGCGGTAGTGTTGTTACCTCACAGCAAGAGGTTCTCCCGTTTGATTCTCGGCTTGGCTTGGGAGTGCCTTTTCTGTGGAGTCTGCATGTCCTCCCTGCGGTTGGGTAGCATTCAAAAGACATGCGTGCATAAATGGGCGTGCCTTTGTCGAAGGTTGGGTGTCGAGCTGGCACCTTGGCGTTTCATAAAAAATCTACTGCCAATCATTAGCAGACCGGAGTTCCTCTGTGGCAACCCCTTACCGGGAAAAGGCCGAAAGACAAACAAACATGATTCATTTTGGCATTTGATGATGTCAACAGTCAATACTTGAGCTGATTAGATCACAGAGTATTACAAAGCCACATTCGCATCCTACCAGTTATCTAACGTCTGGTCATTAATTAACTTATTTTCTGTACACTACACCATCATTTTTTTCTGGAGCTATATCTCTTCAAACTTAGTTTTGATTAAGTCAAATGACTGCAAGACTGTAGTTTTTGTGCCTACAGTTTTCACTCTTGCAGAGTATTTCCTTTTTCCCTGCAAATGTGCAACGGTGAAATTCGTATCTGGTAGCAAAGGGGGGCTCAGAGTACTTTAAGGGAGAGTAAGAGTAAAGTCCCCAACATGGGAGATGCATGATGGGATTTGTCCATCAAGAATGATGCCAGATGTGTTTTACTTATTAGGTTTGGCATATTTGTCTCCATCTTTTTCGACTGACTAACTTACATTTGGCAGGCATTGAGATATAGCAGGTTCATCATAACATATAATGAACTAGTTATAAGCAATCAAACTGTGTGTTTAAGAGGTATAGGACCAAAGTCCTCCACATGGGAGATGAAGATGGGGATTGGTTACTAGAAAAATGATGTTAGCTGTGTTTTACTCAATAACTTTGGCATATCTGCCTCTAGCCTTTTGGAATGACTGGCTTACATTTGGCAAAGATGTAGTAGATCTTTTGCAAAAGCTTAGCTAGGATAGGGCTAAGGTGACAGCTGATCTGCCTGCAAAGTGTTAGGGAATGTGGTCAGCAGATGCTGATTGTTCAGTAATGCAGTACCAGTATTTATTTCCATACCAGCATTTTTGAACACAGATATGCAAATGAATTCTAATACTGCTTTTGTAGACTGTCAGGACTGAACCATCTGTGTGTAGTATAACTTGTAGAATGCGATTTGCTACAGTTATTTTTTCCTCCTCCATTTATAGTTGAGGGGTAGATCTAGCACTCTTAATGAGAGAAGAGAGTATCCTGAGTTTGGAAAAGGGATTTTGGTCTATTTCTTTTTTTTCTCTTCAGGTTAGAGTTGAGGAACATCAGATTGTGGGGCAGCACTGGGTGCTACATGAGCCAGCTATTGCTCTTGTTCATTGTAACATAAATATCAGTGAGTTATTAGCATCACAACTAAGCTTGCTATATTTTAATTAGACACTACTAACGAACAATGAAATATGATTTACGCTAGTTAAGTAACAGTGTACATGTAATATAAAAGGCACTAATATGATATAGTCAACCAACTCCACAAAGCCATGGAATAAAAAAAAAATGAGCCTGTGCATAGCCATAAAAGATCCTGTACATGGTGCCTAGATAATAAAGTGGTCTTAGACTGAATGCATTGTTTACAAGTGGGTTTCTTCAGTATATTCCTGAACTTTCAAATTGATCTTGTTTCAAAGCATGTATTAATCAAGAAAATATATATATTTTTTCTGTCTTAAAGATTGTTAAGAAGGCTTCATAAGCAACACTCACACATTGCATCCTCATATATAAATTATTACGTTCAGCACATCACTTTTGCTGGCTTTGTTGGTTTTATTTTTTGAATATCTACTGTGCCTGACAAAATGAAAACGCCTCCCCCCCCTCCATATACACACACAGCCAATGGCACACTTTATGCACGCTATTCTATGAGTTTAACTAGCAACATCTTGCATAAGCAGCAGCTATATAAGTTACAGTAAGCCTTACAAAATCACTCTGCTTGTATGCCAGTCATTGATCCCAGTGTCCTGCCCATAAATGGGACTGATTCATATGGGCAACAAAACAATCTCAAGGAGGGATGTATACTGTGTGAGGCCACTAAAAAGGGCAGCAAAGCTTAAGTACATGACAAGAGCCATGACTCTCCCAAGCTCTCTCTTTTCCACTGTCTTTTAAATCAGCTGGATTCAAATTAAAGTAATGTAAAATATATGGCAACGTGACAGCTACTATGTCACAACATAGGAACTGCATAAATGGTGTGGCAGTGCTACACCATTTATGCACTTCCTATGTTAAGTGACATAGTAGCTGTCACATTGCCATATATATTAAAGTAATGTAAAATATATGGCAACGTGACAGCTACTATGTCACTAAACATAGGAAGTGCATAAATGGTGTGGCAGTGCTACAAAAGACCTCTTAAAAGCCAGATTTACTGGCAGACAAAAAAAAACATGTGTCTCCTAGGAGTATAGGAATCAAAGGGTAAACAGGTCACATAGACAAACCATTCAGTAAGAACTGGAAAAAAAAAGAAGCCCAGTTAGAGTTTTCACTGAGTGATACCTTAAATATCCTGTAACGGAGGCCTGTAGGAAATAGACAAATGACCCCTCATGGACATACACTGTTTCAGGTACATTACTTTTGAATGCCCATGAATTTTTACTTTTTTAAGTATTTATGGGTACATTCAGGCTAATAAAGTCAAACCTCACTAGCTGTGAACATGCATGTTTCAGCCTTTTTAGTGACCCCACCATCACAGTATAAGTGAATTGTTTGACTATATTTTAGAAACACAAAACTCAAACTCAGCTAGGTTTTTCTTGCAGTTTTTAACAAATTTTGTCTGTGTGAGCTTTTAACCTTTTTGTTTTAATGTTAGTTATGATATTTTGCATGGACTTTAATGTTTACGGATATTGGGCTTGATCTTAAGCTCTGTGTTACAGCCAGTCTGGATTTGTTTAGAGCATTTTCTGACCACTTAATAAGGTTGACTTCATTGAGAATATTTCTAAAGCAAAGGATGAGGCCAAATCAATATATACTGCAAATCTATATCTTGAAAAAGTGCTCAACACCATTCCATACTCAGGTATTGTAGATATGCTATCACTAGAGCTGGATCATGGTCAAGTGGGGCCTTAAGCAGGGTAATAGATGCCTCCCCAGATAAGCCCCTCCCTGCAGCAGCCCCCTCCCCAGCCAATCCAGTGTTCCATTACTTGGCTATTTCTCCACATTTACCATAAGGACTGTTCAAATCTGTTAGTATGCGTAACGTTTTCTTAATTAATTCTACAATGATTTTATATATATATATATATATATATATATATATATATATATATATATATATATATATATATATATATATATATATATATATATATATATATAGTTCCCCTTTCAGAAGGTCAAAAGGCTGAAATCTCGAAATGCATATGGTCAAGACCATATGCTCAAAATTTCAGAAGCTTGACCTTCTGAATGGGGATTGGCATACAGCGCAGAATGGGAGATTTCCCTTTCTGCACTCTAGTGCGATCTCGGAGTTGGAATAAATAAGTAGCGAGGGGTGTGGGGGATGCAGGGGGGCAACAATGTTTTGTGTTTTGTTGTTTTTTTTTTTTTCTTTCCCTTTCAGAAGGTCGAGCTTCTGAAATTCGAGCATATGGCTTCGGCCATATGCATTTCGAGATTTCAGATGTTCGACCTTCTGAAGGGGAACCATATATATAATATATATATATATATATATATATATATATATATATATATATAAGTTTTAAATTAAAATTTTATAGCACAAACACTGATAGCTATTTACTAAACAAATAATACAGTCTCACAGTGAAAACAGACTTAATATACTTCTCTGGCCTTGAAACCCACATTCATTGAAATGGCATTGAAATTTATATTCAAATAAAATGCATCTGGCCAGTGGAGGATTAAGTTTACCTTTGGGCTGTTTTCAAACATAGACTCCTTGTACACATTTTAGGGCCATACATACATTAATGTGTTCTTTGATTCAACTTCCTGAATGCATTTAATTATATTCCTTGTATAATACAGTACCACTTGTTAGAATGTGTTATAAATTTGTAGTTTTGAACATTCTTCCAGTTAGCATTGAAACAAAATGTTTGAACCAATAATGACAATACTACCCATCTCAGAAAGTTTCAACCACAAAAGCACACTCAAACTTCTGTCATTATCAACAATATCAGCCAACATGCTACTGGCAAACAACTTTACATTTCAGTGTTTCATATAAAGATTCAGTGCCTGCTGCCCTTGAAGAATTAATAGTATATGTTACATTAAAAAAAGTTGGTAAGCTGGTAATATTGCAATAGGAATTGGCTGACAAACCTATGAATTCATAGTTACTAGGCATCTCATCTAGTTTACTATCAAAATCATGAAAAACCTATTCAAAAATGTTCACATCATTGAACCAAAACATCAGAAACTGTCATGCTGACTGCTTTGAATGTCAAATCGTTCGGAAGACAGGAATCGACATTCGACATTTTTGTACAACTCACCAACTGGGAAAAACACTGTTGACAAGTCATATACATTTATACTGTTTTGCAGGGGTGATAAGCCCCCCTTGCACACCCCACACTCCCTGCTAATTATATATTCTAAATTTGAGATTGCACTACTGTGAGGAAAAAGGTACTACTCCCAGTCCCTACTGTAGTGCAATATAATTGCAACAGTGGTGCGCAATACCGAGAAAGTAAACTATTTGTCGATGTTTCTGAGGCAACAGGGTTTCCACTTGCAGTTATGAACTTTTGCACCTTTACCCTCAAACTTATGAATGCTGGTAAGGTGACTTTCAGATATTTGATAGTAAACCATCTCATCTAAAGGAGGACACACTCAAAAGTGCAGCAACCCCCCCCCCCACCCTATAAAACACACCACAGTATCAGTAATCAAAAGGGCAATGGAATATCAGAACTCCATCTACATGTTGTGGGAGTAGAATCCACAGCCTTCTGCACCAAGGGCAATTATGCTGCCAACAATGTTTTCAAATTCTATAGCATAAACAATGACTGCCATTTGCGAAACAAAACAGGTAGTTGCACATTGAAAACAGACTTAGCATGAGCAACAGTAAATTTCTCTTCCCTTGAAACTCATATTTCCAAGAAAATGCACCAAAACCTCATAATCCCTTGAAAATGCACTGAAACTCATAATTCCCTGAAAATGTACTGAAACTCAAAATCACAATTCTTTCAGCAGCCTGGTAGTCAGTATAAAGGATTCAGGCTCGTCTCCACTGAAGCTCACAATTCCTTCAGCAGTCAGGAAGCTGATGCAGATGATTTGGGCTCTTGTCTCCTGTAATCAAGGTACAGTACTTGAGCCTGATCAAGTTAATTGACTTACCTTCCCCAACCCCTTAACTAGGGCATAAGCACACCATACCTTTCAACTTCTTAGTGCAAGAAATCTGGCCAAAACCTAAAATAATGGGGTACAATCGCCCAAAAATAGGGATAGATTTTAAATATTGCTTTTTTTAACTAAGAAATTGATAGAATAACAGGATTTGTGTTAGCATGTATTTTCTGAAGGATATGAAGTCTGAATCTCATATATATCTCATTATTCAGTGGCTTCAATCCTCATTGATTTGTCAGAAAACCACACATTTTATGAAAAACAGACCAAAAATATAAGGCTAAATCTAGACATTCTGTGAAATCTGGACAGCTGAGAGGTATGCTATGCACACACACTTACTTTCTCTCTCATATAGCAACAAAAACACACACATACACACATTTTCTCTCTCATACAGCAACGATCAAATGGCTAGTTCAAATTCCATGTGGTCATGCGTGCTTGCGTGTGCGTGGGCCCACCCTCCACACACACACACACACACTTTCTGTCTTACACAGGAACACACACACACAGACACCATGCACACACTCTCTGAGTGGCTAGTTTAAATTCTGCTAGCAATTGAGTAATGCATTTACATCAGCATTTGTTTGTGTGCATGCGTGCGTGCATACGATGCATGGATGGTCTTCCTTAAAGGAGAAGATGCTGCCACCATACTTTTAAGAAGTGTTTTTTTTTTTTTTCTTTAATAATTAACTAAAAAAATAATGTGGAAACCCCCTGATCAGTGGGCCCTGCCCCAGCCAAAGGTCCTTAGGAGACTGCCTAGGTCGGCTACTGCTGGATCCGTTTCTGGATATCACAGCTAAAGGAAAATCCCTGTGTAAGTGGCTGGATAGCAAGCTGGTTCATAAATAGAACCCAAGAAATTAGGATGGGCTGATCTATTTCCTGCAAAAGACCTGTCACTAGTGGTGTACCCCAGGGTTCAGTTCTTGGGCCACTCCTTTTTAGCATTTACTTATCAGAAGTCAAAGCTTCGGTAAAGGTCTGTGTCTGACCAAGTTTGCAGATGACTGTAAACCTAGTGTCATCAAAAACTCTGTAGAGGATGTTAAAGTCCTCCAAGAGGGTTTTTTTCTACAACACTGCACTTAAAATGAAACGAAAACTATAATCCAGCTTAACTGTAAAAAAATAACCATAATTCTACTATGAATCAATCAAAGTAATCAGTGTCAGTGGTCCAACTGATAGAATACTTCTCTCTGATGTTGGAAGATCAGTAGAGTGTGGGTTCTATTATCTCTTTGACTTATTTTTTTTCCCAGTACTAACATAGCAGTGAACCACATGGGGATGCTGTACTCCATGGTGTGTCATCCTTCAGATGAGACATTAAATACAGTTTATATCTGCTCACGTTGGTGGATGGAAAAAGATCATGCATCAGCTATGGAAAGGCACAGGAAAAGTTTCTTAGTGCCCTAGCCAAATTGTCACTAGTCCATATGAATACCTCCTGGAGTATCCTCTGAAATGAGGCTAATGGCCTGGTGGAATTAACTTATCAACAAAAGACAGATAATTGAAAAAATAAATAATAACGGGATTCCCATTATGGAGCACAGCTAAACAGTCAGAATTTCTCTCGCTTCCTAAAAGTATTGCATTACACAGTGGTGGCTATGCTTTTGTCAGTTGATGAGATACAGTGAAACATGTTTAACCTCGTGGTCATATGTCAACATGGACTGTGCATACTTTACAAAGTCACTAATATGGAGCAAACCTTATATAGAATATGGTTTATCACTTAGGATATAAGTAATTTTTTTTGTTTTTTTTTACTCTTTCATATGTAACTTCTTTTTGAACACTTATTTCAGTAATTAATTATTAGATTTTCTGACTAGTTTATAACATTCCAGCAACTCTTTCTAAAGTGAAAGAAAGTTAGATGGCTAGCTGACATCTCATGGTCTGTGTTCATCATTAATATTTTTAGTTTCCCCCACGGGGTATTTCGTGGTCCACTTATTTCAGACAGCATCTCAAGTGTATCCCAATTAATTTGCTATAGACCATGCATGAAGCATACAACCCAAACTTTCTGTACCATTTGTAAATTGTCAACCTGAGATATGTCTTCAAAAAGTGAAATAAAAATAAAAAAAGTTTAACCCTTTTATCAAAATATATAATGATTCATGAATGGCCCGCAAAAAATCCAATTATTTTATTTAAAAAAATTATATATTTTACAATTAAGAGAAACAAAGAGGAGTCATTTGGGTCAACTGGGTCAAGCATTGCTGATTCAGTAACTGGATTAACTAAAAAGAAGTACTTCTTTAATTTAGTTGAGGTTTTCAGGGTTTAGAAAGTGAGGAATGCAGCCAGCAAGGATCAATAACTCTACATTCTGCTGTGCTACAATATTTATACATATAGCCAGCACGCTGGAAGTGCATTGGACCTTTGAGTTTTTTAGAAAAAAATACCTTTCTTCACTAACATCAGAGCTGTATAGCAGCATGTTAACAGGAACATTTCATTGACTGCCAAAAGCATCTGTATAAAAATAAGCAAACAAGTACAACAAAACTGGAGTCACTGTATTGTTTTCTAATTGTGTACTGATCATAGGGTACACAATGAAAATCTGTATTCTGTTTCAGCCATATTTAGTAAAAAAATCTGCTAGAAAAGTGCAAAAAAAAAGAAGCAAATAATGATATTAAATTTAGAAACACATTTTTTTGCTACGTGTTATTACAGCACATTTTTTTTTTGTCTTGCATTCTAATTTCATATCTAAGAATATATGAGTCAATAAACAAATATATCAGTAAAACTTTAATACGTTTTAATAAATTAGTCAATCCCCGGGATTCATAAAGCTCGGCGCAAGGCCGGCGTTAGGCTTGCACCAACTGTGTGGCGTGAAGATGGCGCAGTAGTGCCAAATGCATATTAATGAAGGCACGCTGCCGCCACAGCCACGTGCATAGGAAAGGAGCACGAGTGCATAGGGCATGTCGAAGTGATGCACGGAGGTGTGGAAATGTCAGCAGTAGACGTGCAACCTAAAATGCTTGCATATAACAATTTGCAAGCAATAGTAATCACATCTGTCAGTGTCTGTGGATACTGAACGTATGCAAAGCATACAAGACGGTTCCTGCGAACACAAAATGATGAAGCAAACACAAATGCATGGTAGGGAATAACGGGTCCCTATCCCTCGAACAAATGACATTGAAAACTGTGTGCCCATAGTCCAACGCAGTGTAGATAGTTATACCAAGTGGAAGTGAAACGCATCATGTTAGCACGCCGCCAATAGGTACGTCCAGCCCAATGGTCAGGGTCATCAGATGACCCATATTGTGAGGGAGAGTACACAGCTTGGCAGATGTGTCCATAATAAGTCCACGATAAATGTAAATATCTAGCGACCGTATGACAGAATTATATCCCACAACGCATGTAATAGTCACATACAATAGGTATGTCCGTATTTAACATACCATATGTGACAGGAAATAGAATAAGCATGTAAACAAAACAGAAGGAGCATATAAACTGCTACAACAATAAGGCAACATGTAGGCTTAAAGGAACAGTATTATCCATAGCATTGACTGTGGGTGCGTGTTGTCCAGTACAATCGGATATGTGTCCGGAATATATCCCATCCTGGACATAGGAAAAGGTGTCATCCTACCAATGATCAGAACAGTAGGACAAAATCCGCACATCTGTGGTCCAAGCCGTACTTGTCAGGATGTGTCACAGTTGAACAGGTATTACCCGGGTGTACCAACCATGTCATGAAAGTTAAGTATGGGCGTGTTCCTATGTGCATGATGTATAGCATGTAGAAGGTGAAACATGCCAGGGTAGTCCACACAACCATACAGGTACCTGACATATGTAGTGTATGCAATGTGTTACCTTGACCGTGTCATGGGCCATCAACCATAGCAGTGATGGATGGAGTGTCAGGAATATGTGTGTGTGGGGGGGTGGGTAATGGTATAATCCTCAAAGGCGAGACTGTGTCATATGCAGAATAGGTGAACTGGAGGTGTATGAGGGAGCAGCGGGTGAATCAGAAAGAAACACAAAGAACATATATACTCATCTGCAATACAACCAGACAGGCCATACTGTAGAACACAATCCCACAAACATATGAATATTAAAATGTGTGATACAAATGTACAGAAATGTCACTGGCACATACCCACAGATTGGTCCTGATGGGACCGGCCAAATCAAATGCAAAACACCTGGATGCATAATGGAATACCCAGCATCCCCTCCACAGCACACAACCCGCCCCCATACCTGAACGTCCACCAAATCCAGCCATACTTGGCCTACTAGTTTGGCGCAGCCACATCTACACATAGTGACCACTATGTAGTAGTATATGTAGTAGGCAGTGTCACCCTAGGCAGTTTCAGGATTGCAAACTATGTATCCCTTGCATGTAAACCCCCAGCACATTTTCGTAATGCCAGAAGAATGATCGGTATTGGTCTTGTTAATTTTTTGGATATCCCTCATGAGATAAGTAACTTGTGTAAACATTAGAATGGGTATCAAGACACAATGTCCAGTCCTGTAGACATCTGGACACAAGTTGGAATGTGCAGTAGTAGTGCACGAGACTGTCCAGCCCTAGATGGTCATGCAGAACCTACTACCCAGGATCAAACACCTGCCCGTGACGCACGTGTCCCGACATGAATAATCGATAGAATATATTGCACACATTCGCATAGTGGCACATGGAAATAGGGTGATGAAGGCACTGACGTAAACAGGATACCCCCTGATCCACTGTGTGAAGGACAGTCACTGTGTGGGTAGGTGTGTCCTGACCGACAATGATACAATGCCAAGTGTCCTGTGATTGTAGGAAATAACTATGTACCATACTGCATGTAACAGTTGCCTAAAGCGGTCACCTGCACTGACCATGGGTATGTGCTGGCCTAAACAATCTGGTGTCCCCAGAATATATCCCATCCTGTACATATGACAATATGTCAACCCTACCAATGGTCAGAGCATTCGCACAATAACTGGCCAGCCTCTTAATTACTCACAAAGCCAGTGACCTTTGGAGGAAAGGTGTTGAATGAGAATGGCTACTTACAACAATGAAGAGTAATAGATGCATTTAACTGCAGAAAATTAGGAGTAATACAAATCAGTCAACATGTTCCAAGTTAATAGTACTAATATGGTAGAAGTGTCCGTGATTGTCCCTGATTTGTCATAGCCTTGTCCCTGTCACTGTAGAAACTAGTCCGCGAGTATCACAGAGGTCCATACACATATATACACCAACCAACTGTCACATCTGTTGACAGGACTATTGCATACCTGTAGTGAATTTATAACTGATGTCCAGAATAATATTCATTGTATCTATAAATGAATGAAATAGTCAAATGTGAAGGGAAATGTTGAATGAGAATGGCTACTTACAACAATGAAGAGTAATAGATGCATTTAACTGCAGAAAATTAGGAGTAATACAAATCAGTCAACATGTTCCAAGTTAATAGTACTAATATGGTAGAAGTGTCCGTGATTGTCCCTGATTTGTCATAGCCTTGTCCCTGTCACTGTAGAAACTAGTCCGCAAGTATCACAGAGGTCCATACACATATATACACCAACCAACTGTCACATCTGTTGACAGGACTATTGCATACCTGTAGTGAATTTATAACTGATGTCCAGAATAATATTCATTGTATCTATAAATGAATGAAATAGTCAAATGTGAAGGGAAACACGTGGAAACGCATATATATATTAAAAGCTTGCAGTGTATGTGTGTCAGATAAGCGCACAAGTGTGAGTAGAGCACCGCTATTCACAATACAAATGTGCAATGTGTAAAGGTGTGTCATGGCTGATATATCAGGTGTATAATGGCTGTTATCGTGGATGAGTGCCCAATGCAATGGAGAGAGCAATGTGTAAAGGTGTGTCATGGCTGCGATCAGGTGTATAATAAGCTGTGTTGCGTGGAAACTCAACTCGATTATGGACACAGGAGTGCTAGGTATTATGTTAGCGGTTGCAATGGTGCAGCCCATGTAAAACCTAACGCGCCACCCATGCGGAACGGAGTTATGCTGTGACAACCCCAACCGGGAAAAGCAGAAGCAGCCCCCCAGACATGAAAACGTGCGACATCTGTCCGCAATAGTATGCTGTTGAAGCAGAGATAAAACCCAATATGCATGTGTAAGTGTCTATGTCTGGGAAATGTATAGGTTAATGGACACACAGATGTATATATAGATAAAAATATATATATATATATTTATATACACATATACATTTATACATATATATATATATATATTTATATACACATATACATTTATACATATATATATATATATATATATATATATATATATATATATATATACATACACACACAAAGATATACTACAGATATATATAGATAGATATATATACACAAACAACAGGTATTGATATATACACATACACACAAAACAAATATATATGTCATTGCAGATATACACATGTACATAACTAGGTTACTTTACAGCAATTAGGGGTAACATATATACAGCCCGCGCATATGTGACTGGGGGTCCAATAAATAAACGTTGTACCCCCCACACCGCCCAGCTAGGCCAGTCAGACATACAGACAGGCAATAAAGATTAATACACTGCTGCTGTCCAAAACACCGGCAGGAAAGTAGCAGTGGGAGAGATCTGCAAGGTCTACACTTTAAACATGGATAACGCTGTCACTTGCGGGACCCCAAAAATTCAGTGTATGTGTCAACCTGTTGTCATCGATGCGAGCAGGATGTAGGTGTACATGGAACAGTAGGTTGTGCAAGTGTGATAATACATGGATTGACAAAACGTATGATATGTGTCCCAAGACGGGGAGACTGGGCAATGTGTAGGGGTGTGCTCATACCCCAGCTGCGCTCACAGTAAGTATATGTCATGAGTGCTGTAGAGGGGTGCCAGGTAGGTGGACCATGGGTATGCAATAATGGGCTTAAGTGTGCAGGTGCTGGTTGGCAGAGATGTAGTAGGCCCACCCAGTGGAAGTCATTAATATTCCTATGTGGGCATAGCAGATGCCTATACGTCCCAAACCTGAAGAGCACATCTACCGGATAGTCTGTAAACCATCGGGGGAATACATAGAGACCAAATTAGTGCCGTGTACCCAATTAGCATGGACGTTCATAGATATGAATCAGAATCTAACAAAGTCCAACTAAACACTTCCAGAACTTGTGATATTAGGTGGACAGGTGGCGGATTACAGGTAATGACAGATGACAACATGTATTAGTCATAAACGGCATGTAGCTCGACAAACGTGAATGAATACATATGCTCTGTGACTGTCAATGTGTCTGGTTAATAGAACCCATCATCAAAATGTGTCCCACAGGGTGTTATGCAGTGTTCCTGATACAGTGTTCATTCTCCCCCATTGGTATGTGAGGTCAGCTAGTGACGGAAAGTGCATAATTTGATGACCACCTTAGGTACATGATAGCATAATAGATGAGGTTCCACACCCATACGCCTTTGAGTGACACACCCGTCTGGGCAGTTGTGTCCTGCAAAATGAATGTTATGGCACATGGCATGTGAGTTCAGGAAAGGAGGCCATATATTGTGTATAGTGGTGTCAGAAATTAATTTGTTGTATCAGAAACAGCTACATGTAATAGGAAACAGTATTAGCAATTATAATGCTACAAGAATAACCTGAATGTATGCAAACTGTGGAAGTAGTCAGTTGACAAATGGCTGTGGGAATGTGTTACCTTGACACATGTGATAGCTCTACATATAGGATCTATAGGGCCGCCACCATTCTGAATGGCCAAAGTGGGACCAGTTCTGTAGAAATGTCAGACATACCAGGGCAGAACATACCTATAGCCATGCATAGTACAGCAATATACATATCAGCACAAATCAAAGCGTAGTCTAGCAGCTGTAAAGTTGCTTATGCTAATACAGCTAATACATATAACATATCGATGTGTCAGGTATACAAGACCTGTAACAAGCAACCACTACAGACACATAGAATATGAGAATGTCCCCTAATCAGGACAGTTGCAATGGCTAGAGTATCGTCACATGACATATGCCTAATGAGGGACTGTCCCATGCAAAGTGGGAAAGGTGTTATTCCTACAGTCTCCTGTTGTGCTATCTGAAAGGTGGAAAACATACAGTAGGTATGCGGTAGCATGACTCGCCGGACAGCTGCGTTAACAAAATCATATTCACATGTCAACATTGCAGAGTATCGGTTCCCATGTATTAGGCAGATGGGAGCAGATCATATGAGGAACACGCATATAATATGATTACGTCACTGGACAGGCCGCAGAGTCCGTACAGTCGAACGGCTGCCGTCGCCAAATGGTTACACATACCCGATATTGTAGTCATGTAGTCCGATGTAATACGCATCACAAGGGATCGCACACACCCAGCATGAGTGACAAATGTAAGCAGAAATGTTGGTGAGAGAGCGGTTGTAAGCGTGTTTGTCTACCAGTATGCCAGTAGTGCACTATCAAAGAAATGTGGAGTCTATATGGGTAAAAGGTGCTGTAACCAGAGATCAGCAGTGCTTAACTCTGTGCAAACCCATGCACAACTGCTTCCACCTGCTGGAATTTGCCTTACCCAGTCAGTATCCAAAGGCATCAGTCTGTCCGCAAACAAAGAACCGCCCTATTCACGTGTGGGTAGCAGTAACCTGTGCACATAGCTCATGTGAATTAACAATAGACCATGGCATATGTACAGACAATTGACCACACACACACCATGCAGAGCAGTCATCCAAAAGTATAGCAATGTACTGGCAGATATGTCCGCACCACTGGTGCATGGTATGCCTGGCCGTCCTATGTTTCAGTGTGTGAGCATGCCCAGTATGACTGTTATGCATGTTGTTGACCAACATTACCATCATACCGTCATGTGTGTGAGCATGCCAAATATGGACAACTGTATCGCATGCGTCACATGTCCAGATAGTCAGTACTGTGTTGCCAACCCCTCCATTCTACATAGACAGGTGTCATGCTGTGTCTGCAGGGTAGCTAATATTCATGTGGCATTGACAGTTGCTACATGTCTGCATAACGTGGAGGGACATCCAACCGCATCCACAGTCCTACACAGCACCGTGGGTGGCGCACATGACTCTCACATGTGTAGGTTGGACGGGGGGGTGCAGCTGACAGTTGTACACATCTGCCACTACTGTACTGGTATGCCAGGTACTCCATGTCAGTGTGTGGACCTACCTAAATTGCCGGTTGGAGGGATACCAGTGTGCGTCAGATCCCAGCGTTAAATACCAGCACAGTGGTGTTGGACATCCTAGCTTTCACAACCTACATCAAACTGCCTGGCCTGCTGTAGTCTGTGTGTGTCTTTGGGGGTTGAGGTCATTCATTGGGCATATCCATAGGCCATTGTATATCATTTGTCTGTATTGGTCCACACCTGTCCAGCTGCATGGAATGTGTGTGGGCTGTACGGACACACATGATGCTCAGCCCATAATCTGCAGTGGGTTAGGACGCCCTGTGTACTACTAGCTACCATTGTGACCCCCGTATGTGCTACAGATGTCATGGTGCCGCTATGGACGTGTACTGTCTGCTTCCCTAACAGTCGGCCACCAAAGTCTCTTGCATGCTCGCATACATACCATAGCAATGGGTACATTCTAATACAACTGCCAATTTTTAGGTTGATAGTCATACCCTGGTGGTGTTCTGGACCTGAGGACGGTGCTGGAGGGCTGCCTATGTCAGATGCACACAGTGCACCTCCTATAGATGGCCGAACACAGGTAGTGCCATGTTTGGCATCCATTGTACTGTGTGTGGGTCAGAGAGGTGACATCCATGAGTACCTACTGTGTCAGTGCATATGCCTTGTGTTGCCTCTTTGCCAAGGGCAGGTCATAATGTGCACGGCCTTTCACCAACTGGGCCCTGCTCAGGTAGTTCCTTTGCCAAGTCACACTGTGCCTGTACAGGCCTTGGCAGTGGTGTTGGGGTGTGTGGCCCTGCCCCATGCTGTTCTTGCTGCAACTGTTACTGCAGGATCAGAATGTGTAGCATAGCAAATACCATAACAAATTGTGTGCATGTAGCTAGTGAATACAGCAGGGCTCCACCGGATGTGTCTGGATACCAGATCTGTGAACTGAGCATCCCAAACACATACTCAAGTACATGTCTTGCCTTTGCATCCGTCTCATTATGGAGTGAGTGTTCAGGTGTGTGTGCATTGCTGCTGGGTGTCATCAGCCACAGCACCAGTGGTTACGCAGCATCCACCACTAGGACACTGTAGGGGATGTCCATATTGGCAAAGGTGTGGTACAGGTGTGTCAGAAGCCATATATCGGAATCATCATAGCTTCCAGGGCAGACAGCACACACATTCAATCTAATGCCCTGGTCATTGCAAATGGCCTAGCTGTTGGAGGGTATGCCCCTGCAGTGACTGTAGGCCCTACCTGCTCACCGGGTAGTGCTTTGATGGGTATGTGTGTGCAGGCTATAGCACCGAGTACCCCAGGGTAGTCATCCATGTGGTTGAAGAGATGCATATTGCTGGTCTACTAATCACGTGTGTTGAGGACATGTACGTGCTCACAAGCATGTGTTGACATGGCATCTGTGAACTGGTGCAATACTCTGGATGCAGATGCCTGTGAGATCCCCATGATATCCCCAGTTGTGCTGTGTGAGGTACCTGTGGCTAGTATACCCAGGCCAACACATACCGTGGTATCCACTGTGATGGGTTTCCCTTGGCCTGTGTGATGTGTCAGGTGTGGCAGGCACAGGTCAACAAGCTGCTGTAGGAGGTCTCTGTCCACCCCATAGTGCTCCACCATCCCCAGCTCATGTAGCCCCTGGTAAGTCACCCTGGGTCTATAAAGTCTTATGTCACCCCAGTAAGGGATGTTCAGCAGCATACACATCCTCACTGCCCTCAGCCTCCTGCACATGTTGGTCTATGTTGCCTGCTGCAGCCCTTCTCATTTGGTTGGACTGTGTTGTGAAATGTCCCTGCAGGTATACACCGGTGGTGTAGAGTGCGGAAGAAACCTGTGTGTATGCTGCTTGCTCACATTACCGTACTGTTCAGGTGTGGGCTGGCCATGTCATCTGCTGATTGTACTGATCATCACCTGTTTGTGCAGCCTGTACACCCTGACTACCCCACCATTGCTGTTGTCCCTCCCAATGTCACCAGGCAGGTATAGACACATCCCTAGCTTAGGCGTGCTAAGGCAGGCGCACTCCCAAGACACAGTTCTGCAATATATGTACAATATGCCTGACTCCCCCCCTCCCATGCTGTCAACTATATTCGAGCCTTGCACCCGGCTAACTACACACATACACTCCAGGTATTTGCATCACACCCTGGGGATAAATGGGATACACTATTGTCAACCTCATCTGCATAGTATAGTCTTCTAATGAATAGTTATATGATCAGTACAAAACCTCCAAATTAATAACCACTGCTTAGTGTCACTCAGATCCATACACAACTGGTAACAGGTGCCTTACTATCACCATATTCAATGTCCCATGGTCTTCCCAGCAACAAAATAACTGGTGTCTACATGACTACAACCCGGGACCCTGCACACAACAGACGATGTGCATTACCACTACACCATGGCAGATATACATACATCCGAGGTTATCACGTACAGATCATCCGGCACAAACATTCAATAGTGCTGATGTCCCCAGATATATATGTTTATATCTATGTCTATCTCTCTATATCTACATATATCATATTTATTATATGTACACATATATACATAGATATACATCCACACATATACATGTACACACATATGTAGATATTGCATTTATATCATAACAGCGGACCACATGACAGCAAAGCATTAGACAGGCATGAAAAGGAAACTACATGTGCCACCTGCATAATGTAGTGTTGTTACTATCAAGGCATGTATGTTCTGTTGCATCACATGGGTCAGACTGTATTAAAGGTAAGAGTAGGGCTGCTGACATTTACTCACCTGACCTATTGGCGAATGTATGTGTTGACAACCCAGTGTCTTGGTAGAATATGCGGGCTGTGGACACTATATAGTCAGCAACAAAACACACTGAACACATCCCGCAGCTAGCCACCCACAGATACCAACACATACACCTGCCATGCCTTGGAATCAAGCACCTACCTGTCTAGTCTACCACACTACAGCATTACACAGTAACAGAATGCGCTACCGAGTTTCAGCATCACCACACTCCCAGAGGCATACTTCTAGGTGATGATCAGCAAAGGCAAAGACGCCGATAGGGAATGTATGGAGAGGGAGCCATCTAAAAGCATTACTCTGTCCCCAGGCAGCTGGAAACACACACACACACTTGACAGGGCCGGGAGTCGAACATACACCTAACTACCTTATCACACTACAGCTTTATGCAGTTACAGAACTCGCTACTGAGATTACTGGAACACCAGCACTCCCAGAGGCATACTTCTAGGTGGATGACATCATCAGCAAAGGCAAAGACACCAATAGGGAATGTATGGAGAGTGAGCAGTCTAAAAGCATATTACTGTCCCAAGGTAGACATAGACAAACACGCGGCAGTGGTGTGAGCGGGACAACTGCCTATCTTTGGAGCACTATTACAACACTACATGGATACGAGACGCGCCACAGACAGTACAGCATTCAAGACAGTCCCAGTGTGTTCAATGTAGGGATCCATCCTGACGTGGGGTATGGACATCAGTTGTCTGGATGACCACTATCGCTATACAGGATTTCAATGGTTGTGCCCATACACAGAGGCACATAACCGACACATGGCATCACTGGGCATGCTCACACACTTAGTAGCACACGTCCGTTTGGAATGTACTGTGTGTTCATCTACACAACAGCATACTGGGCATGCTCCCACACTTAGTAGTAGCGAAGGGCTGTCTTGTATGCACACGGATTCTAAACCCGGAAGGGTACAGTTTGGAATGCTGTCTTGTATGCACACGGATTCTAAACATGGAAGGGCACAGTTTGGAATGTACTGTGTGTCCATCTACACAATGGCATACTGGGCATGCTCACACACTTAGTAGTAGCGAAGGGCTGTCTTGTATGCACACGGATTCTAAACACGGAAGGGCACAGTGTGTCGACAGTGAACATTGTTAGCATGAACGTTGCACTACATACATCTGACACCGGTCGTCAGTGCTAGCTGTGTAGCGTTCGTGAACACAGCTGACAATCCAGATCCAACAATGGGGAATACGGACATCTCTGCAGTGAGAAACACCTGGCATATGGCACAGTTATGCACAATAGCACTACCACCGTATACCTCAGATACAGATATGTGGGCCATAAGAAAGTGACGGACCACTCCAGGTGTTACTGTTCCCACGTACATGAAGGCCACACACATGTACTGACCAGTATACACTCAAGAGCCATCATAGATGTCTCAGGTGCAGATCACAGTGGTAAATGCTGCATTCTACTATGTAGCCCTCAGACAACATCATGTCCTTGGACCAGCAACACACATCCATACATTACTACAACACCATGTTACTCATGACCAGTGGACTGTACATAGGTCTACAGCAACTGTGCAGACTACACATGTACTGATAGGGTTCCATCATGTGGTATGCAATGCAATGATACCACAGTACATAACCAGGTCGGCTCTACACATAACAGGGGCCCTGGGTCTTACACAGCTGTAAACTGAAGACAGCTCACAGGTGTGTCACAAGCCATCCTACCATTACATGTGCAAACAGTACGCTATGTTACTGTTACTTGAAGGTGAAGACATACAACCTACACAGTGGTCAGGGTGTTACTGACTGTACATCACTTGACACCTGTAACACTTACGTCCCCCCGTGTGCATATAGCAGCACAATTGCCGAAGGTAGCATTGGTACACATAATGCATCCAATACAGCTGCATGTCTGTCAGACGTATCATCATATAGCAGGTGTATGATTCACAGTACTGCCATGTGTGTTTGCTTGGTTGACCATATATGCCACATATGGTGGGGAATACATCCCAATTGTTACACACCACTGTACACTGTTGTAGAGATCTGTATATACTGCAGTGTAGAAAGCAAGACGTAGGCAGGGGTGGTGTGTGTATCACACACATGTCAGCTATCTGTATGTTAATGACATTTGTGGACTCCACAGTGTGTGTGTGTGTGTGTGTGTATGTATGTATGGCTGTCTGGTGCATGGAGTGAGGGTGTATGCTACCATGCAGAACAGACAGGATCCCTAACCCCTCATGGTGATGCAGTCTACTACCCTGTTGATGCCATCGGTCTCAGCCTTACTGGCTATCTGCACATGTTCATTCTCTGTGTCGCGTCATGTGGGTGCACAGTACTGTGAAGGTGATTACCACATAGTCAGGGGTCCTCACCTCAACACTATCAAGTGTGCGTTATAGTGTTGTTGACCCCGTCAGTGTGATCATGTTACTGTGTGTTTCTGTGTATGTCTGTGCGTGTTCTCATCCTGTAATGTGACAGTGTATTACTGTTACACAGTGAGGTCTCATGCTATCAACTGGCCTCTAACGTTGACATCAGCCAGACCGCTGTGGAAACCCCCTGCACCATGTCACCATACCTGTGATGTGACCCAGTATGGATGTCACATCTCTAGCCACTGTAGCCTATTAAACAGCTCACATTCTTCTGGATCAGTAGATGTGTGGATATCTGTGGAATGGTAGCCTTTCTAACAGTGAGGTTGAGGCTACACATAGCATGCTGGTATTGCCATACATGCCTGTGAGTACTCCACATTTACACATGGGAAACTGCAAACACTGTTACTTATTGGCACATGCAAGTAGACCTTAAGGAGGGAAGCAGGGCATCATTACCAACATGCAGTTACTGTTGTTACAAAGACACATACTGTGAACATACAACAATGCACTCTAGCTGCAAACACTGTAATATAATAGCACATGCAATTAGACCTTGAGGAGGGAAGCAGGGCATAATTACCAACATGCTGTTACTGTTGTTACCAAGACACATACTGTGAACATATAACAATGCATTTTAAACCTGTACTACATGGTATGTCTGGTGCGTGTCAACAGTACACAGTGAATGTAATATACACTTCTCACTATTCTGTTCACCCTGTGCATCAGACCATATGAGCAGGTCCCTGCACCGATGGTGTGGATGACAGGGATGTGGCACAGGCATCATCATCTGCACAGGGTGATAATGTTTGCCAGGGGCATAGGCTGCACCAGAGGATGACATCATGTGTGTGGGTTAGGGCCAGTGATCTTCTTGGACATGTGTGGTCGTTATGCATGTGGGTGTTGCGGTGCCCTACAGATGTTTCTGCTGTGTGCATGTATGTGTGCACCGAGTTCTGCCATGTGTCCAGCCTACACAGGGGTATTATTGACAGCTCCAAATTGTACAGACCGGGATGTACAGCTCACTGTGTCTGGCCATGGCCATGTGACCTGTACCTGCCTGGGGTTGCACGGGCACTACCAGGCAGAGGTACAGATTGGCTACACTCCAATGACACATGTCCACTGGAACCATGTCCCCACTGGGAACATCCAGGGCCACATCCACGTGGCCTGTTGTGTCCTGGTGTGGACAGCGCAGCACCAGCTGCACTGCTACTGCTACTGGCACTGTGTGAGCGGGCATGTGAGGTGGCTCGTTCACGTTGACCTGCACCAGGTGGTGTAGCTGGCCTACGTCCACGTGGCCTACGCCTCACTCCTACCAGATGTTCCAGCACAGACAGCTCATGCTCGTGGATTGCCCTGTCACGGTCAAGGATTCCAACCATGTCACCCAATCGCCTGTCCAGAAAATTAGCAATCTGCTGTTGAGCATTTGCCAATGCCTGGATGTTGTTGTTTAAAGAATGGATAGCAGCCCTCTGAAGCCTCTGCCCTTCTGCGTTCTGCCGTTCAGAACATGCCTGTGCCACCATTACAGTCTAGAACATGCGTCTGGTGACACCAGCTGCTGCGCTCTGTCCTGCAGGTGCATGTCTGCCAGAGGACCTCCTATGAGCAGCACTGGCCACATGCCTGTGTGGCACATCTGCAGTCATTACACTGACACCCTGGTGTGGAGACACACCTTTTGTAGCCACCACACGTTCCTGTTCCAAGCTAGCACACTCTGACTGTCCTTCCTCTATGGCCACAGGTGATGGGGTATGTGTTGGCATGAGAACTGTGTGTGGGGAAGAGGGGGGCATAGCTGGGATGGCAACCATTGGCACAGATTCAGCCCCTGACAACCCTGCCTGTACCTCATGCATATGCTCATCACTGCTAGTATCTGTGGGGACACTAACATCAGATGAACCGCAGGAGGGTAACGCACCTACATCACCTGTGAATGCAAAGAAAGACTTTACATTACAATAGACACACACTCACACACACACACACACACACACACACACACACACACACACACACACACACACACACACACACACACACACACACACACACAAACACAGACACACAAACACAGACACACAAACACAGACACACACACAGACACACAGACACACCATGCATGTGATTTGACAGACGGCATGCAGCATGCATGTGATACAGCAGATGGCATGCAGCTCAGACATTAATAGTGGTAGTTAGCATACCTCCCCGGGTTGCACACAACAGCAAGCAGGTGTCATATCAGAAGCCATGCAGTTCACACAATCATGTTAGTAAGCATGCATCCCTGTGATACACCATGTGGACCAGCACAGGGTAGCAGTACACATGGCTGATGTGACCTTGACATTGACATGTAGTATGACATGTAATCTGCTGACATGTGCATTGACATGCATACATGTCTAACACAATGGTGTCCTGACACATGTACAGCGGTGTAATGGGTATCACATTGCAGTGTTGTCTGTATGCCCTACAGATAGAAAGCACTTTTAGCAGATGTGCATGAGCATTGAAGGGTAGTATGATGCATCTACATTGCTATACAGTGTGAAGTACAAACACTGCCATTGCATGGCATCATGAGGCACCTTTATTGCTATACAGTGTCTACTACACACACAGTGCATAGCCATGACTGTGTGCATACACATTACATAACTGCTGTGTATTGTGACCCACGTCGCTTGAGGTATATACATACTAAACCATGCTGTGTCATGTGACAGGTCACTGGAAGATCTACAGATGACACCCCTGCACAACTACTAAAATGTCTTAGCTGCTTGGCAACCTTGTCCACACATGGCAGACTTGTCACTACACCATGTCCCAAATGACATTTATGTACCACACACACGAGGTGCACGGCTGACAGTGATGTCCAACAGCAGCAAGGGAAATGTACGGTATCTGTGGCCAGATGTGGTTTCTATGTCTGTGGAAGCTGTACAGGTGACTACTGTCATGCTATGATATAGTCATAGTGTTCAACACATCTTATATGGTCAAATTAAGTGACACCTCCACAAGCTGTGCACAGGCTTTTAGGATGTCCAGTGTTCCACATCAACTATATAACCATTCAACAAAGGCTATAGTTGTACCATGTGTGGACAATGTGCAACAGGGTGTATACACATCACATCTTCTGTGTGGCTACATGTCTCTGGCCATACTCCATGGCCATGTGTGAACATGTGTTGGCCAAATGTTTGTGATGGCCATCTATCTCACATGTCTGTGTTGTCCCATATGACATACACCCATAGGTGTCAGATACGTCACTGTCCACAGGGTTATGCAGACAAAGGGTTGTATGTTTGGTATGTGGGGTATGTATTATGGGATAGTGAAACAATATTGCAACCGGAACACTACATGTCTGGGACTTGTCAGATGGCACATCACAATGTGTGCACCCATTGCAGGGGCATATTACACAATGGTGAATCCTGTGGGCTGTCCATATCCCAGCTCACTGTGTGGTACTGTTTGCATACCACACATGTGTTGTTCCAATGTAAAGTACATATGCCTACATTGAACAACACCTCCACCATTGTATGCACAGCTGTCCACACATCTAGCAATGACAGATACTGTGGTTTCATGTTGGTGTTTCATTTACTTTGTATATATTGCACATGGGTAGCCAGTGTACTTGATGAAAGATGCGACCTGTATATCGTGACTGGACCATGCATTATGTGTACATGTGTTAACTGGCCACATGGTGAATAGATCTATGCATTAACATGCCTGATACTGATAAATGTCTCACGTGCAATGGACTGATGTCTGTGCGACATGCCAGAGGTACCTGTATAGGGGTGACACAGCAGTTTGAACATTATCCATGACTGTATGACAGCTACAGGGTGCACTGTGCATGTTAACACATTCACCTGTACAATAGCATATAGTATGCACATGTGTGCATACACAGGGTAGCATACTATAGTATGCGGCATGTGTGTAAACATACCTTGCATATGATGTTACATTACATATTGTACAGAGACACATGCAACTAAATGGGATATAATAGTCATATGTGCAGTAGTGACTTACCAGGCAACTCCAGGCTCAGTGGTTGGGAGACACCCACCTCCATGATGGCATCCAGTGTTTGTGGATGCTGTTCTGAGGGTGTCCCCAGGCTGGCCAGTAGCTCCTTGGTGGGTGTGAGTGGGGGCTGGGTTGGTGGCCCACCACCTGTGCCACCTTGTTCCCTGGCGATTGCATTGGCACGCTGTTTCGCATGTTGTATCAGGTCCATGCAGTGTATGTGCACCTGCTGGTAGGTGCGGTTATGGCCACTCACATCATTAAACCTCCTGCATAGTTCCTGCCACAGGTCATCATGCTGCTGGGCATGCTGTGGCACATGGCTGAACAACACCTCATAGTTACCATGGAGTTACGGGATGAGGGCATCATCCTCCAGGCGGCTATACACTGGCAGGCATGAATGAGGCATTATCTGGAAGACATAATGATGGGGACAGGTCACAGTATCACAGAGATGTACAGTGATACAGCTGCACATACATTTGTATTAAATCTAGTACATATGAACAGTTATCTTTGCAAATCATCATGACACTGACACGACTGACATGTGTGTGTCACACACATGTAACACCCATTGTGCATTGGATATCATCACCATATATGTGTGTCACCTCATTATATTGCTCATGCTCAATGTGAATGCTGTCTTGATGTGGGCATGTCTGTTTGCCTGTACTGGTGTTCTTACCTTTCAGCACATCCCTGGATGTGTCCACAATAATGCGGTTGACCTTGATGCTGTGTATATGTCACATATCAACACATACACTGCCTTAATGGACATGAGCAGTGACAATGCACACATGCACACAGAAACCTTTAAATGCATGTGCTTTGCCTATACATCTACACAGCACTGTTCAGCAGTTCAACATCCTGCCACGTATTGCCTGTGTTGCACATGTGATACACATGGGACAATGGCTAGCCGGACGTTATTCGCAGGGATGGTTATCAAATTTAGCATGTACGGGAAAGGTTTTCTAGCTGTATCCGACAGCCATTTTGCCTTTGCCAACTGCATCAGTGCCACATTACTGATCCAGACATTTAATGATACATCTACCATCATTGCACCATGTATGACAGAGATGACATGTGCAGCTTTGATAGACAGGGTTACATGGTATGGCAGGAGTATGTAACATGTATGGCACAGGGATCTGTCCAGCATGTGGCAATCCTTGTAGTAGGACGGTGGCTGTCCATGACATATGTCTTTCAGATCAGGATATGTATGTGTAGCATGTCCAACATCACAGTGTAGCACATGTCTTTATGCAAGGTAGCCAGCATGCTGCATAGTGGAGGTGAGGATTGTGATGGCTGGTATTGCCCATCCACGCATGGCCAATACCCCTTAAAGGTGATATGTGATCCGATATTGGTCATCCGAGTGCTGAATATGCCTTTCCAATGATCTCCATGCTCATGGATGGCACCCTGTCATGACATGGTTGCCTCGTATGACTACCTAATAGACCTGGAGATGTCACCAGCTCAGGGAGGTGAACTGCACAGCACCATCCCTTACACACAGTATCCATAATGTTGACCGCTGCCTAGGTGGTAGTTAATGGGTACAGGGTTATTCACCTAGCGGTGACAATGCTATCAGCTGTCAGATTGTGCAAATATGTCACGCACCTCACCCACAAAGCCCATTCTGTATGTTGTCCACAACACTGAGACAGCTATTGCTCCTAGGTCATGGCCATTCACATCCTTACATACGCAGATTCCTCCCATTTGTCTGTGTGGTATGGGCTACAATGAGGGGGGAGTACAAAACAGTAACCCTGTTTTACTGTAGCTGCCACTGGTGTGATATGCACATGTCACTCAGACACCTTTTGTAGTGTTGCTTCTGTCAACAGGCCATTGGTAGACCACTCATGTGACATACGAAGGTACATCTTGTATACTCAGTGTAGCTGGAACACAGTATGGATGATGATGTCCTATGACCTGTCACAGGTATGCTATGCAGTGTGAAATCATCCGTACTGTCATCTACATCTGTACTGCTAACATCTACATTGATAAAGGTTCATAGACTTGCAGACCATACTCAACAGGGTAATAGTGCAGTGCCTCCAATTATGACTAGCGTTTCCGCTTGTGGGTTGCAGTGGGTTTATATTATCCAACACCCTATCTGTATTGCATATTCATGCTCAGCACTTGTTCAGAACATGTAAGCACTTCATGAGCTACTAATTACTATAGCACCCATTCCAACTAATTTCTTACAAGTACACTGCCTGTTCTTACAGTTCCAGCTTGCTTACAGTACAACAGCTGTTGTACACACGTAACTCACATATCTTGTGAGACATGTTTGAATATACAGGCATGTCAAAGTGTCACTTACCAGTGTTATTGCCTGTCTATATGATGAATATGGCAAACATGAGTCAATAGAGCAATTGTCTCATGTACACAGTCAATGCTCACCTCCCAACATACGACACTACAGCCTGTGAGAGATGCACATATATAGCCATGCTGGGGGTAATACTCTCACCAACCCAGACTGAACCTGACATTCATGTGGGGATGTTTAACATTTGCAACACACCCCACTCATCACATAGTCTCAATGGATCTCCACCATCACAGGCAACACATAGTATGACTACAACATTTGCAGAACCTCTCCATACTTTCTGTGTAGGCAACAGAGGCAGCCCCCATCACCAAACATAACACCAATTACTTATAGGCCACAGACTCATGTGTGCCCATCACCTACAGCCAATAGGGTGTCATAACATACCCAACACACCGGTCATAGGTGACTCTGTAGGCGGTCACACTGATGTCCCACTCAGCAGGCTACACAAGGCGATAGTCACTTACATCTGGCTGTCGGGTAACAGGATCCGCAACATAGCCTATGCACCCATGCCACACCTCACCAGGTACAATTTGACTGTCATTCTCCATGCTAGTGTGACTGCCCTGAGATCTAACTTCCTGGACTACATGTACAGGGACATGCAATAGCTGTCCGGTCTTGTAGCCCAGAAGGTATCGCCCAAGCCCTGAGAAGCATTCTGCATTCATCCAGACTGATACCACTGTACAACGACTGCATTTTTCACATCAACAGTTGCCTATGCTTCTGCTGTCATTCCACAGGCATCCAGTATCTGTCTGCTTTGAATGACATGGTCAACAAAACACGATGCTTTGGCACAGATGACCTGCACCTGTCAGCCCTGGGAGA
Source organism: Protopterus annectens (assembly GCF_019279795.1). Lineage (NCBI taxonomy): Eukaryota > Metazoa > Chordata > Ceratodontiformes > Protopteridae > Protopterus > Protopterus annectens. Next base: position 25,041,158 of record NC_056736.1, on the reverse strand, counting down.
ACAGATAACATGAAACGCTCTTGCTGCTCCTATACTGCCTGTCTTGGACAGTTTCCAATAACATTCACCACCAGAACAGGAACAGGCAAGCAAAACCTGGGGGACTGTTACTCAATGCTTGACATCTTCATCTCTAATGGACTCAGGCGAGGCACTCCTTATAATGGACCACTTTGATATCTCTGCAGTGACTGGGACCTGCCTCTAGGCTCCGGAGAGCACACCTGCACTGACAGGTTACACGCAGACCACACCTTTCAGTCATGTAACCAGGACCGGGACACCCACGGTGGAGGTTTGTCCATATTTTACAAGGATGTACACACCTCCAGGCTGGTTCCTTAGCACAATGCGTCAGAGGTGATCCAAGTGCAACTAACTGTGGCCAGAACTACTATACACATTGTAACTTGCTATGGATTCAACAACATACCCCACGGTTACCGGCCCTCATTTCTTAGTGTACTGGACAGTAGAGTTCAGACAGGTACTACTGATGTGAGAATGATACTACCCCACACTTAACTGGGATACCTACTTATGTACTGACACATTAGGCCAACGCTTTCTGGGATTCATAACCTCCACTCGGCTGGATCAACCCATACACACCACCACCAAGACCAACAATATCCTAGACATGGACATTTCCAACATGTGACTGGTGTTCCACACCTGGGGTTATCCCCTCGTTGCTAGTTTCCAAACATATGCTAATCACCCTTGTAATCCACATCCCGGCACCACACCCTTCACGGAATACACAGTACAAGATTTCTACAACGCCTACTTCAGACGTCTTATAACAGCAGTAGTAAACGTCATGATACCTGTGCAGATGGAGAATGCACTTACAAATGCTGAAACATACACCAGTGCACTTCATTAGCACTTCCACGACTGCATGGATCATGCTATCCCAAACAGAGCCATGATGGTACCCACCAGATAACGGACGCCACTCTGGGGGTCCAGTTCCATGCACATAATGTACAACAGAAGGTGGAGACTGTTGCAAAGTGGAGTACAATCCCATGGGTGGGGTAGCTCACTGGTCAGCCTCAGTAGCAATCCGGGATCCCTTATCACATCCTCCAAAGCTAGCTTCATAAACATTAATGCGACACATTCCAAGGACTACCACAAAGCATTATGGAGGTATGTCAGTACTCAATGGCAATACCCACATCTGTTCTGACATACGACGGTTAGGCAGGAACATTACAGACTGACTGCTATTGGCAACATCCTGGCAGATAGGTTCAATGTTAACTTTACACCCTCTCACTCCCTACAGGGCCAAAATCAATACAGGAACAATGCAGAGTCCCTGTGGTCACAACTACGCAGTTCCTACCTGCACTCTCTAAGGCCTGGAACACAGACTCCATGTGACCGTCCAACATCCCAGGCTGTGATTTATGCAAATCTCAGAACAACATGGCTCCCCACTTGGCCTCCAGATTAAGTAATAGCCTTGTATCAGACATTGTGGCCCCTGAATGGTGCACAGCAACAGTTATCACACTCCACACAGGTGGCACCACAATGAACCACAGGGACTATTGCCCTATACGCCTGACTGGACTGTTCTGTAAGGCTATGGGGCACATCATGGAAGTCATTCACAGAGACATTGGTGGCCTCCAGACCTTTGATGCCACCCAGGCTGGATTTGTTAGGGCCAGACCATGGCTTCTACACCTGGTGGACTCCTTTGATACAGTTACCAGGGTAGTTGATGATGGTAAGGGGGTCCACACAGCCTACATTTTCCTCTCATTGGCTTTCAGCACCATTCTCCATTCTGGTATTGACAACATACACATCCACCTGCACATCAACCCTTATGTCTCGGGATGTTATGCAAAGTGGCTCATGGACAGGACCCACACAATGAGGGTAGCATACCTTGGTACCTACTGTAATTCAGTTACACTTGGCGTACCTCAGTCCTCAGTTATAGGGCCCCTCATGTTCGGTATATGCTTCCCTGAGGTACAGACTAGCACAGAGGGCTTTCCCTGAATAGCTTTCCAGACGACTGCAAACATGGAGCCATGATTGATCCACCAGCTGATACAGACACCCTCCATAAGGGTGTCACTGTGATGGATACCTGATGTCAATAACATGGCCTCAAGCTGCATGACACAAGGTGCATAGACATCCCCTTTGGATTACACCAATCACCCACTGACTATCACATAAGTGGTAGTCCCCTACATACATGTGACATTATACGGGATCTTAGTACATACGTATATAGCACCCACTCCTTTGATAACCATATTGCCAATGTGGTGTGGATATCCTTCTACGTGGTCACCCTTATCTGTAATGAGTTTGTAGCTAGAACAAAGGCACCCATTGTACCTATATACTCCTGACGTATGACACAAGTTCAAGGGTACAACACCCCTTTTGGGGTGTACCTTACAGAACAGCAATGGCTTTACATACCACAACATTAACACACCATGAGGATTATTGACCTCCGAAGGATGACGTATGCAGAACAACTACAGACACCACGACTGTGCACATTTGCATACTGCATACTCAGGGGTGACCCTTGCTGAACATACAGGGCCCATGTCCACAACAATATTTATGGATATACTCCACATAAACAACATAAGCAAAAGCCACTGAGAGCAACATGCTCATGGATATGTGCACAAACGCAATGATGAGTGGGACATGCTTGAGGGATACATTCCTGAACCAGATACTCACCATGCTTTGGAACATGATTCCTATTTACATCAAGCAGGGACACTCACTAGCACTCTTCATAAGATACCTCGATGGGTGGATGGGAGACACACATGTATGCCAGGGATCACTGCAGTGGCTGTACTGCACACAGATGCAGGTAACACATGGCACTGCTGTTCACAGACAGGACACTACCCTAGGGAGGTGCCGCCAGTGAAAACACTGTCGTTGGGCTTACACATGGACTTGGCCAGAAAGCATAGTACCTCACTATGAACCTGTGAAGGTATTACATGTCCTTTGTGCATGGATAATTGAGTAGCTCTTCCATTTCAGTTAGCTATCATGCTGCTACAGTGTCCCGTGACTACAAGCCATATGTATCCTGTTATTGTGTATTGTACATGCCAATAGACGATACCTTTTGTTTGCATGATATAACAGTTATGCTGTGTAAAACATCTGACATATCTACCTACAATACTGTACATTACACATATTTTAAACATTATCCCATAATGCAAAGCATAGTTGCATAGCAGGACCACCTTAGGCATGTTATTCTCGTTATATGCCCATACACATGCTTACTGTGACAGTATATCAACATATACTATCCCCTGCTATGGCACGTACTTGTTGGACAAACCCTACCACTGATGGCGGGTGGTGTGGAATTGTTGTGTTTAAAGCCCTCATGTAGCATTCCTTGTGGTGTATGAGATGTTTACCTTGTGGCCCACAGCAGGACACACAATTTCTACAAGCGTTACTATGCTCAATAAGACATCACTACATAATTCCTTTTCCTACTTTATGCATTGCGTACACTTTAATTAATACAAAACAGGCTCTACATACACTAACATACTGAGTGTTCTACATACCTTGTTAGCATTCCGAGTCTTCATAAATATCTCTCTTACACCTTTACTGTTTAAATGTTTCTATGGTATGAGCATACAGTTTGAATGTGTGGCAAGGCATCCTTATATATGTCGATACCTGTAACATGTGGTATCCTGCCGCCAATTGGTGTTCCCGAGTAAATTATTACATGCACATCAGCTGTGCAGCTACTCCATTCGCCAATTACATGGCAACAGTGGGGTATAATTGAATTCTCCACTTGGGAGTTGCCCTTTTGCCCTACCTTCGGGGAGATGGCCTGTATGTGTTTTGTTGTGAGGAATTGCAACTGCTATTTGGAGAGATACGGATATTTTGAATTCATGTCCCCCATGGATTGTGTGTGATGGCTAGAGTATGTGGCTCTACATGTAAGTGTACCTGTCATCTCAACCTCTGATAAGGGACAACTGCAAACAAAACCTGTAACATCGCCATCTGTTCCATTATTCAACAGCTACGATTTCATATGGCGCCATTACAAATGTGTCTCTCACAAGCTATGTTAACGCTTCTGCAGATGTAGTTGAGTGAGTGGATGTTTGTGATGTTATTACAGTCTGTATTGCAATTGTTTCGGGTGTGGGGAAGATGTAGGTGGGTGTACAAAGCATATACAGGTTTGTGGGGACTGCATTTCTACCTATTCCATATATGTGTGTGGGCTCCTTCCCTAATTGAAGACCTATGATTTAGTAGACTGAAACTATGGTTGTTACGGGCATATACATTGAGCCATTGTTAATTGGCATCTATATAGCATGCAGGTGAGGTTCATACTTCAATACCTCCGGAAATACATCGATATGTAAGGGAATGTTACTAAATGACAGCTGTCTCATGTATTTCTGTCACAGATATTTGCATTCATTGCTGTTGTGTTGGTGACTAAACCTCTTTGGCATGGGTTGCCACCTTTTCAAATGGCCATAGTGGGACATTTGCAGGACACCCATCAGTGTTTACAGGCTGGCACATACCCATGGTCAGTACACAGGATAGAACCTACTTTTATCCTGAATACATACTTATTCTTGTAGCACTTTAGCTACTTATCATGTTTCATGTAACATTTATGTATTTTAGATACAAGCATAACTATTCAATGCAACTATTACATAATATGTTGTGACTTTCGGCTTTTCCCGGTTAGGGGTCGCCACAGCGGAACTCCGGTCCGCTAATGATTGGCAGTTGGTTTTTACGTACCGAGTTGCCAGCCCTGACGCACAACCTTCAACGAAGGTATGCCATGTCTCCACGCAGAAGACGCTCTAACTGAGAGTCGAACTGGACAATGTTTTACTGTGAGGCGACAACGCTACCGCAGCACCACCACCACGGATGTAACTATTACATAATATATGGGACATAACATAATATATGGGACATAATTATGTCCTACAATCTCGGACATTTGCTCTTTTTAATATTTTTTGTTAGGACACAACTGCCCAGGGAGGGGCTGTCCCTCTTAAAGTGGGACAGGTGGTAACCGTATACCTACGGCCAGCTATGACCACACCTACCATAATGATCTACTTCCAAGTTATCACTAACAGACACATGATGCAAACACACACACACACATTACAGTCTCACAGAAACACACATGGCACCCTCAACACACACATACACAGACTACAGCAATCACAAACACAGTTGAACACAGTACCTACCTAGACCGCAGCACTGGCATGATAACTAAATGTCCCCTAACATTGTGATAATATTACTCTCAGTTCTAGTGTTCCGGTACTGTGGTCTTTTGGTCTTTAAGCCTCGTGATTACGCGTGTCGGTATGTGACACATTCGATAGTTGGCAGTATCCTATTTATTTGTACCTCCATGGTTGTGTACATGTCATTGACCTATCTATATATTTGCAGATATAGGTGAATACATATATATCAACATATATCTCTCTATCACCCTTTCTATCTCTACGATATATATATATATATATATATATATATATATATATATATATATATATATATATATATATATATATATATATATATATATATATATATATATATATATATATATATATATATATACATATATATATATATATATATATATATATATATATATATATATATATATATATCTATAGAGAGAGAGAGAGAGAGTGAGAGGGAGAACACACCTTTCGTTGTGTACATGTCCATGTATACTGTTTCCTGGACACTGCACATTTGTGTTTTAACCTGTCACAATACACACCTGCCGTTGGTAAATCTCGGGTAGCTTAGTGTTAGGTGATTGTGTACATGATTGCTTGTTCTACTCCTGGCAGTGGTTGTTTTACTCTTCAGAGCAGGCACTATTAGTACTGGGGTGAATAATGCTAGTTTCACCTGTTCTGGACATCGTTGACCATGATCTGCATGATATTCAGAAAAGCTTAGCCCTTTTTCACGCATATCAGTATAGTCATGTTTAAACGACGCTTACCAGCACTTGCCAGCGCATAATCCCGCAGACATGTGCTAAACCTGATCTGATGATGTGCATCCAACATCCATTATTCGTGCCTTCAGGATTACATAATGTCCCTTGCAGGACATGAGACCGGGAACATGCACGACAGTCAGTGCATTTACCACTTGGCCATCTGGGATTTCTACACGTGTTATGGTGTTTTGTATGTGGACTGTACTACAGCTGTTACTCCATACTGCAATCAAATGTGTAACTCAGTTAGTTTACATATGGATGAGACCTATAAATGGCATGTCCAAGTGATGTTCAATGGATGTGCTCCAGCATTGGGAATGTATGTCACAGTGAGACACACACTATAATGTGCTACACCTTCATACAACCATAGGTGGAGCATGCTGGGGTGACAGATACCTGTCATGGGTACTCTGCATGCTTTGCCACTACATCCCTGATTACATTATATGGAGCCCCTCATTAACACACCAGGTAAGCCATGCAGAGTGTGTGGGGAACAGTGATTACACAATTGGCTCTGCTCCACTGAGGGACAGTTGGTTAATCGATGTGTTGGCGACAGCAGACACTGTTTGCCTCAGTTGATGAATGGGCTCTGACAATCGGGCATGTACCTACCGATGTACCTAGGAACGTATACATAGAGTATCAACATATGCTGTTAGGTGCGTGTACTGTTCAGATGTTGACATTCCTTGTTCCAATAGCTGTTGTGTGTGCAATGGTTGAAGGCTGCCTATGTAGGATTCACACAGTAGGCCACCTATACATTACAATTTACAGGTGGTCATGTGTGTGTGCCATCCAGTTTACTGTGTGTGCAGGTGGAGAGGTGTGTCAGTCCATAGGGGCCTACACTGTCATTGTATGTGCTATACGTTCCCTCTTTGCCAAGGCATGGGCATATTGGGCATGCCTCCGTCTGCCTACTGGGGCTGGCACAGGGTGTTCGTGGTCTGAATCCCTCTGAGCCTGTGATGGCCTTGGGAATTGCGGTGGGCTGTGAGGGCCTTCACCATTGTGTCCCTGCTGCAGCTGTTTCAGCAGGATCATATTATGTAGCATGGCACATACTATGAAGATGTGGACACACGTGCCTCAAAAGTACTGCAAGGCTCCTCCAGATATGTCCAAGCAATGGAACCGTGATTTCAGCATCCCAAACACATGCTCTATGATGATTCTGGTTTGTGCGTATGCCTCATTATGGCGTTCTTGCATGGGTGTGTGTGCATTTCTGATGGGATTCATCATCCACGGCTCCAGTGCATAGCCAGCATCCCCCACAAGGTGGCCATATGGGATGTCCCCCCTGACAAATACCTGATACAGCTGTGAGGCATGCCAGATGTGAGAGTCATGGTAGCTTCCAGGGCTGCCAGCACACACATCCATAATAATGCCCTGGGCATTGCACACAGCTGGCAGTTGATGGAGTGGTATCCCTTGCGGTTTATGTAGCGCCTACCATGCTCATCGGGTGGTGACTTGATATGTATGTGCGTGCAGTCTATCGCACCCAGTACCTGCGGGTAGTGTGCCACCTGGTGGAAGAGATGCATATTGCTGGCCAACTCCTCCTGAGTTTGGGGGATGTATATATGCTCATTGGCATGTGGTAACATAGCATCCAGGAACTGGTGTAGTACCCTGGATGCTGATGCCTGTGAGATCCCCATTATATCTCCAGTTGGCCTTTGAAAGGTACCTGTGGCTAGTATTCACAAGCTTACACATACCTTCGTGTCCACTGGGATGGGTTCCCCTCTGTTATTTCTGGATCTCAGGCGTGGCTGGCACAGCTCAACTATTTGCTGTATGATGTCCCTGTCCACCCTGTAACACTCTACTATCTCCAGATCATGTAGCCCCTGGTAGGTTACCCTTGGTCTGAACACTCTTCTCCTCCTCCGGGGCCTGCAGTGATTGTCAGCATCATCCTCCACAACACTTTCAGTCTCTAACACATGGTGATGAATCACAGCTATGGCAGCTCCCAACATGTACATTGTAAAAGTTCCTCGTCTGTTTACACCGATGGTGCAGTGTTTGGGAATACACAGGTGTGTGTGAGGTGCCTTCACACTTTATACTATTGTGCTGTGAACACTGATGATATCATAGGGTGTGTATGTACCATCGGAGCTACAGGGTATCTTATGTGTTTTACCACAGGTACTGCTATTGTGGTGCCTTTGGTGTTGAATTACATTTGGCTGCCATGGATTACCTCTTGCCCTTCCCTTAACATTTCTTAACGTTTCCTCTCCCATTTTCTGGCATGCATCCAGCAGCCTGCTTTCATTTGTTCTTTCCAAAACCTGGCTTATCTTACAAAATGTGTTCTATGGCCGATCTACTGCAGGTTTGCTTTGCTCTGCTATGACAGTTCTCTTTTCTTTGCAAATTTATTTTTTCTACACACTGGGCCCAACGTATTATTCATTACAAGCGATACCTAGACGATATGTGTCTATTATGGGATGGCACCCTAGAGGATTTTATGGATTTCATGAATTATATTAATTCTACCACACATTTTTTAACATTTACTTACAATGTCAGTAATGATTATTTAAATTATTTAGATGTAGTTCTTCTTAAGGATGTTAATAACCGCACTTTTCAGTCAAGGTTATACAGAAAAGCCTCCTTTTCCAACTCTTACTTGCATTTTAATAGTGGTCACCCTTTCCACCAGAAAAAAGGTATAGTTAAGGGACAATTTATATGTGCATTGAGGATGTGCAGTACTAAGGAGTACTTTTTTGAGGAGGTGGATTTTTTGAAACAGCTTTTTATGGAGAGAGGGTACCCAACACACCTGGTCAACAATTTAGCAAAGGACGTCATTAATAATAGGGAAGTTATTTATTTTCCTTTATTGGGCAAAGGTATAGCACAGGATGCACAAACAAAACCAATTGAACAGTTTGATCTACATAATAGTTTTGTATACACTTTTTCTAATGATTCTTCGCAGGTGGAGCAGTCAATTTTGAGATATTGGCCCCTCTTAACACTCCATGACGATTTTAAACAGATTGTCAAAGAACATCCCCATTTTGTTAAAAGAAGGGACACAAACCTTAAAGGTCTTTTTGAAAAAAGACCTAGGTTTGATAATAAATGTATTTTCCCTAAATATGGAACCTATAAATGTGGGGCATGCAAGCTATGTTCTTTTATAATCAATGACAGCTCCCTTTACATCCCTTCTAGGAAATTTAAATTTAAAGCTGATTGTTACTACAACTGTGGGGCAAAGGGTGTTGTATATTTAGGACCGTGTATTCAATGTTGTAGTTTCTACATAGGTTAAACTGAGAGAACTCTCAGAAGAAGAATAAATTAACACCTTTATGACATTTCTAAAAAGAAAGACACCAATGCTTTTTTTAAACATCTTGGCTCATGCCCCAATATGCAGCTTAAATTTATGGTCCTTGAACAGGTTTTACAGGACAGCAGAGGAGGTGACTGGGAAGCTCATCTTGAATATAAAGAGCTGTTGTGGCAGCTTAAATTGAATGCCACTAGACCTCCTGGTCTTAATTAAAGTATTAGTATTGCAAGTGTGCTTAAATTAAGGAAAGCCAAGTTGTGACTTAAAGTGATTTTTTAGAAGTATAAATTTTTAAGAAACAAAATTTTTTACAAGGTGTTTTTAATACAATTTTCTACACTAATATATTTTTTTATTTTGGGTATTGGAAACCACCTGATATACAGCTTATTGTTTGTTAATTTTTAAGCTGTTGTTAGTGCTTTAAAAATGTATTACATACTTAATCTAATAATTTACAGGTCACATGATTTTATTAGCAAGGTATTTAAACTTGCAGTTTAGAGAATTTTTTGTCTTGAAAAAGCCTGGTATTTATCCAGGCGAAAGCGCTCAATGGTATTTTATAATTTCTTGTTCGAATAAAGTTCCACGCTAATTATTATTTATCGGTCTGTTTTATCCTCCCCATGGATTTGTTTGCTTATTTTGTTTTAGTGCTCTTTAGTGTTTCGTTTTGGTTATTTACATTCATGTGAGCTTATGCTACACCTGCACCATTTCATGAATCGCTATGTACCTTCATTTGCACGGTGCAGTACTGCGCATGGGGTGATTAGCATACCTGAGCCGAGGGCTGAGCAGATCTGGTGTACCCTGGTAGTGCACGTGGAATTGGATTGTACCTGAATCGCTCGGTGGCCATATTTGGCATTATACTGCCTGCGCCTGGCACAAGCGTCATGAATCCCAGGGTACATATTTACCAGTGTCTGAAGAAAAGAATATCTGAAATTATAAAGGACTAGTAAGTACTGATATTTGGTCCTTTACACATGTTTATCTATAGCTAAAATAACAAAGAACAGCGGATGATGTAATGAATTCACTTGCTGGGATTCACTGAAAATTCCTTTTGGTTTGGGAAAAGGCTACAATATGTGAAACTTACCAGACAAATTTATGGTACAATACCACAAGGTCAAGTCTATGCTCTGTCACACATGCATATGCTGACACCCACATGCAAGTGCGTACTCACATACCCACACACAGTAAAGGGAAAAGAGAGTGATACAGACAGAAAAAGAGAGAGAGACACAGACACACTATGCATATGTGAGGTTGTTCTTAAAGCAGTTATTATACTGGAAGATCTCTGTTTTTATTTCCCCCTTTATCTCTGTGCTAATTTTCAAGAAGTGTGCAGTTGTGTAACTGTTGGGGAGTTGCATGGTAACCTACATTCCTTCCCTTTGACTTAATAAAATGTAATTAACTAGAATCTGGAGGTATGAAAGAGGGAAAAATATGCAAAAAGAAAGTGTACTTTCTGAGAAATATATTTTCACCCAAACACTTCCACTCTATCCTTTAGGCTGTGATTTTTACAAGTATGAGTGATTGCATTTAACTGGAAATGAACACACATGTAACATTCACTGATTTGAATTCATAAAGGTTACAGAACTATCCATAAATGTACACCTTTGATAACCTTTTGCAGTTAAAAGACAATCTTACAAAAGTGCTTTTTCATGAAGATATGTAGCACTGCTAGATGCTAATTAGGCAGTGCGAAGGAGAGGCATATGCTAATTATTCACATTATCTCAGCAGGAACTTCCTGCGCTAAGGCATATATGCAGACAAGTAATTCATAGAATCAGAAACAAGGTAAATAAACCAAGTAAAACACAGGGCACTGCTCCGATACAATAAAGGCTGTCTTTTAGCACTCCAGGACCTGCACGATCCAAAAAACCAAAATCCAAGGGTAGTCCGATAAAAAAACTACTTTAATAGAAAAACTTGCCACAAATGGCTACTAAAACATAAAATTAAACTGTGTATAATACATAATATATGAACGTTCACTGATTGAGCGCTTTCATCTCCATCCGGAGACTTCTTCAGAATCAATATAACAACATGAAAATCAGTCTTTATACATTGTTTCAAACAAAATCATTGGCTGGCAATAAATTACTTAATTGATGATTGTAGTTTAAAGGTCAAGTATATAAAAAAGGAAGAAACAGTAAAAACAGTGGGTTTAAAATACAGAGATTTAAGACAAGTTATTTGAAGCAACATTTTGTTAAGCTGTCTTTTAAATTAAGGCATAAATTCTCAAACCAAATATAAATTATAAACCCTAAAAGGCAGTACATATAATCATTCATATTCATAAATAGTTGTATAATAAATATATAATAAATATAAATAAATATATATATAAATATGAATAAAAATAAAAACTACCTAAATAGTAAAAAGTATTATATAATATATATATATATATATATATATATATATATATATATATATATATATATATATATATAAAGCGAATATAATACAAAAATAGGATGTCTTCAAATTGAAAATTAATACATGAAATATATACTGAATAAAAAAAAATAATAATATATTTCTTACATACATTAATTCATGGGAAAATACTCATATTGTTACCAAATTGTTTTTATTTGTAATGTGAATGCTATTATTCCCATACCTCTTTGGGTCAGCTGCAAGGAGTTTTAATGCTGGGGTAATAGAAATGTGGTCATTGAGACCTTTGCCACAACATGCATCAAGTCTCAGTTGCCAAATCATCTCTCTAAATTCCAGCTGCATCTCCCATTCACCACCCCTTTCTTGGTGGTTAACTTCTTCCAATACCCAGAATTTGTAATTTGCCTCTTTACATATCAAGGCATGTCTATACAGGGCATTGTTTTCATTATGCTTATGTCCCTGATATGTTCATAAATCCTAGTCCTGAGATGACTTTCCGTTTTTCCTACATAGTAACTCCAACAAGCCCACAAAAGGCCAAATAAATTACTCCTTTGGAGTAACAACTATTGTACCTAGTTGCCCTTAAAGGCATTCCCAAGCTGGGTATTCTAATTTCTTTACACCCATCAATATAGGAACATTGTGCACATCTTCCACAACTAAAAGTTCCGAGTTTTGTACAGGTCCCTCTTGCATTAATCTTGTTCTTCTCAATGATATTCTTAATATTTTTGTTCCTCCTAAAACTATATTTTATTGCATATTGAAATATATTAGTTTTTGTTGGCATACTTTTAAACATTTCCCATGTTTCATTAATGCATTTTTTCAACCATCCTATACCTTTGTAATAAGTAAGAGTTAAATATGGTATTGTATCTAAATTACTTGTTTCCTGCCGATTAAAAGTACTAGTCCTTACATTCAAGTTAGAGTTTACGATCAAAATATCACCATTGGTCAATAGGGGGACATATTTATTACCCCTTCCTTGCTGGACATATTCCTTAATGGATTTAGTTAATTCAGATGGGTACCCCCTTTCAAGAAACATTTTTTCAACATTATTGATTTCATTTGAAAATTCATCCGTGTCCGAGATCATTCTAGCCATTCTAATCATTTGCCCTTTTACAATATTCTTTTTTAATTGGTAAGGGTGGTCACTTTCAAAATGTAAGTAAGCATTGGAATAATGTTCCTTCCTATAAATATTAGACTTGTAACATTTATTTTCATAGTCTTTGTTCAATTTTACATCCAAAAAGTGTATTTCATCTTTATCTGTTTGGTATGTAAATTGCAAAAAAGTAGTACTATGATTAATATAGTGTACAAACTTATCTATACTATTATAAGGACCATTCCATAGAACAAAAATGTCATCCAAAAAATGAAAATATTTAATAATATATTGGCTATACTCCGAATTAAACATGTGTTGACACTCCCAACAAAGCATAATTATATTTGTGTATATTGGGGCAAATGTCTATCCCATTCCTACACCTTGTTTTTGATGGTAATATTTTCCTTGGAAATAAACATAATTGTACTTTAGGACTAATTCCATGTTTTCTAAAAACAGTTTATATTCATCTGCTGTTAAAAAATCCATCTCTGTCAACATTCTTTCAAACCATATCAGCCCCTCTGTCTGAGGTATTACTGAAAATAAGTCCCTAACATCAATGGTAATAAATATAATTTCATCCATATATGGACTCTTTCAAATTTTGTTCAAAAAGTCCCATGAATCTATCAAAATATGGGTATAGTTGTTATAAAATTTCTTTAACTTGGTGTCCACATAGATTGCTAAGGGTTGTGTTTTGGATCCTTGTGAGGAAACAATAGGCCTCATAGGTGGATCATGTAGGGACTTATGTATTTTCAGTATACCGAAAATAACAGGTATAACTGGTTTAGGTACTTTTAAAAATTTATACAAATCAATATCAATCAGTCCTTGTAGCAAATTGTCTTCCAATATTAAATCTATCTTCTTATATGAAATGTTTGTCTCATTCCTAGAAACAAGTCCATAATGGTTCTCTTTGTCCAAAATGTCCATCATCCTTCTAGTGTAGTCATACCTATCCATGATTACTACCCCTCCCCCCTTGTTGGGTTTCATTACCCGAATTCTTTCATTGCCACTCAATTCATTAAGCAATTTCATTTCAGATTTTGTCAAATTGTTACCTATTTTATTTTCCTTCTTGTAGTCTTTCCTAATCCTGTTAATAACACATCTTTCAAAATTCATAATTTCATAATGGAGTGGGGGGTTGGATGTGATTGATCTTTTTAATATATTTTCTATTTCCTGTGAATCTCTATCCTTGTAAATATGTTTAAAATTTAGTTTACGAGTAAAAGTTTTAATATCTAATAAAATATTCTCGATCCTAGGCTTATGTATAGGTACAAATGTAAAACCTTTTATAAATAAGTTAAAATAATTCTCATTAATTTCAATGTCTTTATAATTAAAAATATTAAAATTATTAAAAGTATTAATAATAACATCATCAGGCTCATGTTCTTCACCCACTTGTATTTCATTGTTTTTCTCTGTATTCAAAAAATCAATGTCTGTGTCCCCTATCTGTATACTCTCCCCATATATTTGGTGTTCATATTTTCCGTAACTTGTGCATATGAGGGCTGTTGGGCCCGATTCCATAATCTCTCGGACCTTCTCGGTTCCTCCATTTCTAAAGGGACAACATCAACTACATTTCTATCTCTATAATTCCCATCATAGTGTGATTCATTCCTGTATAAATTATATTCATTTTCATTTTGGTCCTGTTTACCAAACCTTCCCATGTCAACACCCCTATACTTGTTATCTCTATTATTTCTAACATAATATTCATCACTTAATGTCCTACCCCATTGATTATTTTTCTTAAATTCACTATAGTAAGCAAAGCCCTTCTCATATGCATTCAAATCTCTTTCCAATTTCTTTAACTTCCTGTTCGTATTAATATTAATGGTGTAATCAATATCATGTAAAACTCTATAGTAAATGTTTTTATATTCATCCATAGAAAATAGAAGGTCAGTATTAATCTCATTATACAATTTGTCTATCTGTTTTGTAATATGTTCCATAATATCAGTATTGCATTTTGTCATCACTTTTATTATTGCTAGCCCACAATCATTCAAAATATCGCACACAGCTTTAAAAAACATTTTATCATCAGTAATAGGTTCATAGGTTCATAGGTTCATACTAGGCTATCTGCCCTAGGGCATTTATAAGCCTAGCCAGAGTGTGTTTGGCTTTCGCCACCCATTTTAAATTAATTTTGCTATGCCTTTTTTTGAGTTTAGTATACTGTGCCTCTGTCTAACAGTGACACAGAAGTGATAGCCGGGGTAAACCTACGATCTCCCATCCACTCATCAAGATTCCTCTTGAAGGGAGTCAATGTGGGACTCTGCCTAACCTGGACTGGGATTTTATTCCAGAGTGAAGGGAGCCTCTGGGTTATGAATCTGTCCCTCCAGCATGTCCTATTTATTTCAGTGCTGAGGTTCAAGTCTCAGCTCGATGGGATTTGGATTTTCTGAGGTGCAGCATGTCCATTAATTCCGGGTTGGACATGGCTTTATACGTCAGGCACAGATCGCCTCTGAGCAGGCGGTATGCCACTGAGTAGAGCTGGAGTTTCTTTAACCGGGCAGCATATGGTATCTGTTTGAGCCCTTTGATCCTCTTGGTGAGGTACTTTTGGGGTCTTTCCAGTTGCTGCAGGTGTCTGGTAAGGTACATCCCAAAAGGGGCATTGTATTCAATTATGGGCCTGATGAGGGATGAGTAAAGAGGTACGATGACCTCCCCTGATCGAGATGTGAATCCCTTCATGATTAGGTGGACTATATAAAATGTTTTTCTAACCACTTTGGCCACGTGGTTGTCAAATGAGAGATTGCTATCAACTTGGGTCCCCAGGTCCCTAATGACTTCTTCTGTACTTAATGGATTACCACCTATGTGGTAATTTGTGGGCACTTTGTTTTTGCCAAAGGGGATGACTATACACTTTTGGCGTTTAGCTTGAGGCCATGGCTCTGGCACCAGTTGTCTGTTTCTATGAGGCCCTTTTGGAGGATGCTTGTGTCGGCTGGAGAGTTGATTATGGCGCCCAGTTTGCAGTCATCTGCGAACTTGGTCAGCCACAGTCCTTCCGTGTTGGCCTGTACCGCCGAGAAATATATACCGAACAAGAGAGGTCCCAGGACTGAGCCTTGTGGGACGCCACTTGTAACTGGTTTGGAGTCTGACATGGCTCCAGCAATTCTAACCATGTGGGTTCTGTCTTTGAGCCAGTTTGCAACCCATCTAGTGACATAGGGGTTTATATTTAAGCTGGTGAGCTTATCTATAATGCCCGAGTGGGGTATTGTATCGAAGGCTTTTGCGAGGTCCAGGTAGGCTGTGTGGACCACCTTCCTCGTCAATGGCCTTGGTGACTGTTTCAAAGAAATCGACCAGGTTTAAGAGGCAGGATCTGCCCTTAACAAAGCCAAACTGGGTAGGATCCAGTGTCTGTAGGTCCCCAATATCTTTATTTATGAGGTCAATGATGATCTTTTCCATAGCTTTGCAGACCAAGCTAGTCAGGCTTATGGGGCGATAGTTTCCAGGATCTGTTGAGGCACCACCTTTGTGGAGAGGGACCACTGTTGCTGTACGCCACTCTTTGGGTACATATCCTGTAGTAAGGTTAAGATTGAACAGTAGTTTTATGTTTGGGTTTAGCTGTTCTTGGAGTTCATGTAGGACGCAGCCCGGGACACCATCTGGTCTCATTGATGCTGTGTTTTTTGCTTTGGAGAGGCCGGCTCTTACCTGAGCATCTGAGATGTCAGGGAGGCAGCACTCTGTTGGGATACATATTTGCCCTTTTGGTGGGGAGAGGGGAGAAGTTTGCACTGAACCTGTCAGCTAGGATGTTGGCAATGTCTGTGGGCTCGGTGTATTTTTCTCATTTTGGACTAATTCTGAGCATATCTGGGAATTCCCACCCAGGTTCCTAACATAACTAAAGAAAGCCTTGTGATTATCCTTAGTGTCCTGTGCAATTTTTCTCTCGAAGCTGGCCTTAGACGATTTTATGAGTGCCCGTAGTTTTTTGCTAATACTGATCAGAGATGCCTTCCCTTTTGGGATTTTGCTCTATCATGTAGTAGCTTCCTCCTTCTATTGTATATTTTGTTTATGGCTGGGGTCCACCAGACAGGACGTCTGCCTTTGGAGGATTGGGTCTTGGTTTTATTTGGGATTGCATGATCCATGCATTCCTGAAGGTGTTCATAGAATGCGTTTATAAAGGATTCTGCGGTCTGGGCCGTATTTTCCACAGGCCCGGGGGCTTTGAAGGATTTCGCCTCGGTTTTGAGGCGTGTGAAATTTGCTTTAGAGAAGTTTTTCACTGTGGTTTTCTGGGCAGGGGGTGGGGTCGGGATGTGAATATCCAGTGAGATTAGTTTATGGTCTGATCTTACCAGTGAGGGATACACTTAGGTCTGGAGCATAGTGTCTCCATGTTGGTGATGATGAGGTCCAGTATGTTTTCCCCTCTTGTGGGAGTGGTAACAAGTTGTTCCATAGCATTTGAGTTTATAAATTCTAGGAACCTTTGGGCTAGGGTGTTGGAGCTAGAGTAATGCTCCCAGTCTATGTTTGGGTAGTTGAAGTCACCCAATATAATGGTGTTTGGAGAGACCTTCATATTTTCCAGTATTCTCAGGAAGGCCAAGTGGGGTTCCTGTGTTTGGGAGGGTGGTCTGTAGCAGGCTATAAACTGGAAGGCAGTTTTACCCACAGTTAGTTGCACATGGATAGTCTCTGATGCTTCGTGCTGTGCCACCAACCTGGATGTGTGGGTATCTTTGACGAATATTGATACTCCTCCTCCTTTTGTGGTTCGGTTCAAGTTTTGGGGCGAAAAGCATGGTATGAGGTATAACCTGGTAGTGCTGGGGTGCTCTCGGGAGCCTTGAACCAGGTTTCTGTTACTGCACAGATATCGATGTTCTCCATGCTAAGGAGAGTTTCAGCGTGCATCTTGAGGTTTAGACTTCTGGCGTTGAGTAGCATTACTCTTAGTTTCTTATCCCTTGTGATACCTATGGAGGTGGGTTTGTCTTTTGAGCCTTGCCTAAAAAGGCACTATGGGGGTAGCAAGAGCCTTTGCCAATATCCGAAAGCACAGGTGCAAGCTGTCCCTAGCGAAGCATCGTGGCTTGTCGAGCATGTCATCCCAGGCTGACAGGCATTGGATCCCCTTTGAATGACACCAACACTTAAGCCAATTGTTGAAATTGATCATCTTGTCTTCATATTGTGGCATCATTCTTGGTGAGGGTAAGATGCTACTCAAGGTCAGGGTCATACCGTCCTGGGCTACATGCTCAGAGAGCTCCTCTATGTCTCTTTTCATGTAGTCCAGGGAGGTACGTCTCAGGTCATTCACACCAGCATGGACAATGACTGAGTCATATTTGTACTTGCCTTGGAGTGACCTGAGTGCTTCTGTTATGTGGCGGATCCTAGCGTCTGACAGGCAGCTCACTGTGACCTTCTCCTTGTTCAGCCTGGTGAGCGGGACGTCAGTGTGCCTGATGATAGAGTCACCTATTACAAGTGTATCAGGTGTGTTGTTTAGCCTTAAGGGCTGTGACTGTTCGGCACACTGGCTTTGTGAGCTATGTGTTGCATGTGTTTTGTTTTAGGGTAGCGGTTGCTTGGGTGTCTGCTTTGGAGGTCTCTGCTGCTTAAGCAGATTTTTATTTAGAGCCTCCGAGTATGTTTTTGTGTGTTTATGTGTTTGGTTTGTTGTCGTGGTAGGTCTATGTGAGACTGGAATTGTAGTGAGTGTGGTTTCCTTCTCCTCCTGACTGGTTACGCCAGTACTGAGTTGAGAGAGCTTAGCCTCCAGTTTGGCTATATGGTTGCATCCCTCACATGTGTTGGAATTTGTTGGGAGGAGGAGAGGGTTGTCTGTGTACATGAGGCAGTTGTAACATTGCCTCAAGATTCACAGATTCACCAGCTGGACGGAGAGGAGATTGACAACTGACCTTTGGACATGCTAGAATAGTATTGGGAATTCCTTTATAATTGAAAAACAGGGCCAATGCGGAACAAGGTACTCAAGGGGAGTTTGTGAGGGTGTAGTGCTTTTAATTTTTTAGAGCTGACTTATATAATTGCTTTAGTGAGCAAGTGCCAGGTAACTTAAATGCAATGTGTTACAGGTAACTTAAATGCAAAAACGACAAACAGTAACTTTCTTTCAAGTGAAACAAGGAAATAAGTACAGTAAGCAATGCAGATATCACTAGGGATCCACAGAAGTGCTAAAAGGCCGCGTTTTAGGTGGAATTAGCGTTTCAGGGAAATAAACAAACAACAAGCATACAAATAAAGCTAGATTCAGCAGGCCTGGATCTAGTCTATGCTACAGCAAACAAGGTGTACCAATTTCAGTAAGAAACAGTTAGAATATGCAGGCACTATAAGCCTCTAACCAGAAATTCCCTGCTCAGAAGGGCAGAGTCCAGCCTCTCCTCCCACAAGAGTGCAGACCACAATCCTTCTTAACATAAAATAACTGGCCTGAAGCCCAAGTGCTTAAACCAGAACTAATACACTTTTAGAATAACAGACACTGAGCTCTCAATCAGCAGTTCCCAACTTAGAAGGATGTAAGCTACCTGTCCTGCCACCACAGTGCAGGCCACAAACCTTCCTAATGTAAAACAACTGGTCTGAAGCCCAAGTGCTTAATCCAAAAGACTTAGAAATGATAGCTACACTTTAATCAAGTTACTACCAGCAGTAATAAATACAACTGAATACTTTAAAGAATGCCTGGATTAGTGCTCAAGTTATACAAACAAAGCTAGATTCAGCAGGCCTGGATCTAGTCTATGCTACAGCAAACGAGGTGTACCAATTTCAGTAAGAAGCAGTTCAAATATGCAGGCACTATAAGCTTTAACCAGAAATTCCCAGCTCAGAAGGACAGAGTCCAGCCTCTCCTCCCACAAGAGTGCAGAACACGAACCCTCTTAATGTAAAATAACTGGCCTCAAGCCCAAGTGCTTAAACCAGAATTAATACACTTTTAGAATAACAGACACTGAGCCCTCAATCAGCAGTTCCCAACTTAGAAGGATGGAAGCTACCTGTTCTGCCACTACAGTGCAGACCACAAACCTTCCTAATGTAAAACTGGTCTGAAGCCCAGGTGCTTAAACTAAAAGGCTTACAATGAGTTACACCAAGCAGTAATAAATACAACTGAGTACTTTTAAGATGACGCAAAAGCAAAATAAAGTAGGAAAAAACACAAATACAGTAAAAGCAGATTTTTTTTTTTTTTTTTTTTGGAAAGAGAGAAAGGAAAGAGAGAAAGGAGTAGCAGAAACTAAGCTGATTGGCCTTCTCAAATGCTCTCCCTGTACTGGGTAGAATGAGGTAATGACACTATACTGGGAGGAGGGTCACAGATCAAATTTACACTAGGGGCGGGCAGGGTGGGAAACAAACAGCAGAAATGTTACTCACAGCTGAAGAGCAGCAGTGAGCCTTTAAATGAAAGTTTTAAACAGCTAAAGGAGCGACTAGAAAAAAGAGTTTAACTGCAACAAGTTATCATAAACAAACAACCCAACAGATGCTTAATAAGAGTGGACAATTTCCAGTTAATACCTCACACACAGTGAAACTAGCTAGAAAAAATACACAGTACACAAAGTGCTATAAACAACAAAGAAATAAAGAACAAATTAAACAAAAAACAGGATACTTAATGTTATATATTGTAGCTCCGAGTTTGCTGAGTGTCCTTCCTTCGATCAGCTCACTGTAAAATGGCTGAACACTCACAACTGAGCTTCTTAGGTAACAGAAAGTTGAAACCTGAGACAGCTTTTAAGAAAGAAATCTCAAAAGAACCAATGAGGTGCTTAGTCTAAGCTGTAGTCCAGGAGACCTCAGTCAGCCAATGACCTCAAACAATTCTCTCTCACTGAAATGCCTGATGGCTTTGGCTAAAACAAGATGTCCCTGAATTATGTGCTCAGACACACAGCCTCCACAAACACTAGGCCCAAATACAAGCCTGAATATGGAAATGCTACAAATATCCCCACTACTTAGAACAAAGAGCAGAAATGTTGCTCACAGCTGAAGAGCAGCAGTGAGCCTTTAAATGAAAGTTTTAAACAGCTAAAGGAGCCACTAGAAAAAAAGAGTTTAACTGCAACAAGTTATCATAAACAAACAACCCAACAGATGCTTAATAAGAGTGGACAATTTCCAGTTAATACCTCACACACAGTGAAACTAGCTAGAAAA
Organism: Protopterus annectens; assembly: GCF_019279795.1. Classification (NCBI taxonomy): domain Eukaryota; kingdom Metazoa; phylum Chordata; order Ceratodontiformes; family Protopteridae; genus Protopterus; species Protopterus annectens. The sequence continues at coordinate 25,019,855 of NC_056736.1, read as the reverse complement.
AATACACAGTACACAAAGTGCTATAAACAACAAAGAAATAAAGAACAAAATAAACAAAAACAGGATACTTAATGTTATATATTGTAGCTTCGAGTTTGCTGAGTGTCCTTCCTTCGATCAGCTCACTGTAAAATGGCTGAACACTCACAACTGAGCTTCTTAGGTAACAGAAAGTTGAAACCTGAGACAGCTTTTAAGAAAGAAATCTCAAAAGAACCAATGAGGTGCTTAGTCTAAGCTGTAGTCCAGGAGACCTCAGTCAGCCAATGACCTCAAACAATTCTCTCTCACTGAAATGCCTGATGGCTTTGGCTAAAACAAGATGTCCCTGAATTATGTGCTCAGACACACAGCCTCCACAAACACTAGGCCCAAATACAAGCCTGAATATGGAAATGCTACAAATATCCCCACTACTTAGAACAAACAGCAGAAATGTTACTCACAGCTGAAGAGCAGCAGTGAGCCTTTAAATGAACGTTTTAAACAGCTAAAGGAGTGACTAGAAAAAAGAGTTTAACTGCAACAAGTTATCATAAACAAACAACCCAACAGATGCTTAATAAGAGTGGACAATTTCCAGTTAATACCTCACACACAGTGAAACTAGCTAGAAAAAATACACAGTACACAAAGTGCTATAAACAACAAAGAAATAAAGAACAAAATAAACAAAAAACAGGATACTTAATGTTATATATTGTAGCTCCGAGTTTGCTGAGTGTCCTTCCTTCGATCAGCTCACTGTAAAAGCTGTGTTATTCGGAAACTTATTCAACCTTAGTCCTTTAGGTACTATCTTTTCTTTTAAACATTTTTCAAAGTACCAATTCTCAACAGCCAAAGTTTTGTATTTTAATAGCAGATTTTTAAATGTCTTACATTTGTCTTTATATGTTAGGCTACCCGTTTGCTCATTCTTCTTTTCTTTAGTGCAGGAATTAAGCGACTGGTTCAGCCACTTATGAAAATCAAGATCCTGGTAGGTATCCGGTGTATAGTGTCCCTTATTGCCCCTTCGGGTATTTGGTGGTCCTAAACCACAATTAAGTCTCATTTGGAAATTGTCCTCAGCAGTCTCACCACCACGCTTATCACTTCTGGCGTCTGACATCATCCGGACCGTGACAGTCTCTCTGTGACTACTCTGCACACACGGAATTTCATTTCCAGTACCAGGAGGTAAAATATCCAATTGAGAATGGGTTTGGATAACCCTAATAATTTCATTAAGCAAAGTACTGTTATCCATTAAAAAGACTCCTCATAACCGAAACAGCGACCAAAAAACTTTCAACTGATAACCAGAAACAAGGGAAATAAACCAAGTAAAACACAGGGCACTGCTCCGATACAATAAAGGCTGCCATTTAGCACTCCAGGACCTGCACGATCCAAAAAACCAAAATCCAAGGGTAGTCCGATAAAAAAACTACTTTAATAGAAAAACTTGTGACAAATGGATACTAAAACATAAAATTAAACTGTGTATAATACATAATATACGAACGTTCACTGATTGAGCGCTTTCATCTCCATCCGGAGACTTCTTCAGAATCAATATAACAACATGAAAATCAGTCTTTATACATTGTTTCAAACAAAATCATTGGCTGGCAATAAATTACTTAATTGATGATTGTAGTTTAAAGGTCAAGTATATAAAAAAGGAAGAAACAGTAAAAACAGTGGGTTTAAAATACAGAGATTTAAGACAAGTTATTTGAAGCAACATTTTGCTAAGCTGTCTTTTAAATTAAGGCATAAATTCTCAAACCAAATATAAATTATAAACCTAAAAGGCAGTACATATAATCATTCATATTCATAAATAGTTGTATAATAAATATATAATAAATATAAATATATATATATATATATATATATATATATATATATATATATATATATATATATAAATATAAATAAAAACTACCCAAATAGTAAAAAGTATTATATAATATATATATAAAAAAGCGAATATAATACAAAAATAGGATGTCTTCAAATTGAAAATTAATACATGAAATATATACTGAATAAAACATTTTTAATAATATATTTCTTACATACATTAATTCATGGGAAAAATACTCATATTGTTACCAAATTGTTTTTATTTGTATTGTGAATGCTATTATTCCCATGCCTCTTTGGGTCAGCTGCAAGGAGTTTTAATGCCAGGGTAATAGAAATGTGGTCATTGAGACCTTTGCCACAACATGCATCAAGTCTCAGTTGCCAAATTATCTCTCTAAATTCCAGCTGCGTCTCCCAATCACCACCCCTTTCTTGGTGGTTAACTTCTTCCAATACCCAGAATTTGTAATTTGCCTCTTTACATATCAAGGCATGTCTATACAGGGCATTGTTTTCATTATGTTTATGTCCCTGATATGTTCATAAATCCTAGTCCTGAGATGACGTTCCGTTTTTCCTATATAGTAACTCCAACAAGTCCTACAAGATGCCAAATAAATTACTCCTTTGGAGTAACAACTATTGTACCTATTTGCCCTTAAAGTCATTCCCAAGCTGGGTATTCTAATTTCTTTACACCTGGCAATATAGGAACATTGTGCACATCTTCCACACCTAAAAGTTCCAAGTTTTGTACAGGTCCCTCCTGCATTAATCTTGTTCTTCTTAATGATATTCTTAATATTTGTGTTCCTCCTAAAACGAAATTTTATTGTATATTGAAATATATTAGTTTTTGTTGGCATATTTTTAAACATTTCCCATGTTTCATTAATGCATTTTTTCAACCATCCTATACCTTGGGTCTATATTAGATCAGCAAATGCTTAAACAAGCGAACGGTGATTGATTGACCTTATTTTAGCGAAAGTGAAAAATATCGAAGCAGCAGAAACCCGAATTTTTTCCTAGGGAAAGAATTTGGTTGTCCGTTTCTGTTGCTTCAGTATTTTCAGTGCTGTGGTGGAAAGTTGCGGGTCGGATTCAGGTAAGTGTGCGATTCTGTGGATGTGAGTGTTAGGGTTGTTTAGGTGAGTTAGGGTTAGGGTTCAGGTAAGGTATGTGTGTGATTGTGTGGACATGAGGGTTAGGGTGGATTTAGGTGAGTTAGGGTTAGGGAGCGGGTGAAGTGAGTGTGCGATAGTAATGGACCTTAGGGTTAGGGTTTGGGTTAAGGTAAGTGGATAGTTAGTGGTGTGTACATAGTTTAGTGTAGGGTTAGGTGTCAGATTTTAGGTGTATGTGTGTGGATTTCTGCTTGTTTGGTGTGCTTGTGTTGTGTGTATGTGTTTTGGATCAGTAATTTTTTTCCCTAGGAAAAAAATCGCTGATCTGACAGTTCGAGATTGTAAGCTTTCGCTTACATAAGGTTGATCAATCAGCGTTCACTTTTTTAAGTGTTCACTGATATAATATAGACCCTATACCTTTGTAATAAGTAAGAGTTAAATATGGTATTGTATCTAAATTACTTGTTTCCTGCAGATTAAAAGTACTAGTCATTACATTCAAGTTAGAGTTTACGATCAAAATATCACCATTTGTCAATAGGGGGACATATTTATTACCCCTTCCTTGCTGGACATATTCCTTAATGGATTTAGTTAATTCATATGGGTACCCCCTTTCAAGAAACATTTTTTCAACATTATTGATTTTGTTTGAAAATTCATCCGTGTCCGAGATCATTTTAGCCATTCTAATCATTTGCCCTTTTACAATATTTTTTTTTAATTGGTAAGGGTGGTCACTTTCAAAATGTAAGTAATCATTGGAATAATGTTCCTTCCTATAAATATTAGACTTGTAACATTTATTTTCATAGTCTTTGTTCAATTTTACATCCAAAAAGTGTATTTCATCTTTACCTGTTTGGTATGTAAATTGTAAAAAAGTAGTACTATGATTAATATAGTGTGCAAACTTATCTATACTATCATAAGGACCATTCCATAGAACAAAAATGTCATCCAAAAAACGAAAATATTTAAAAATATATTGGCTATACTCCGAATTAAACACATGTTGACACTCCCAACAAAGCATAATTATATTTGCGTATATTGGGGCACATGCCGATCCCATTGCTACACCTTCTTTTTGATGGTAATAGTCTCCTTGGAAATAAACATAACTGTACTTTAGGACTAATTCCATGTTTTCTAAAACCAGTTTATATTCATCTGCTGTTAAAAAATCCATCTCTGTCAACATTCTTTCTTTTTCTTTGGTGGTTATCAATTCTTTCAAACCATATCAGCCCCTCTGTCTGAGGTATTGCTGAAAATAAGTCCCTAACATCAATGGTAATAAATATAATTTCATCCATATATGGACTCTTTCCTGTTTTGTTCAAAAAATCCCATGAATCTATGAAAATATGGGTATAGTTGTTATAAAATTTCTTTAACTTGGTGTCCACATAGATTGCTAATGGTTGTGTTTTGGATCCTTGTGAGGAAACAATAGGCCTCATAGGTGGATCATGTAGGGACTTATGTATTTTCGGTATACCGAAAATAACAGGTATAACTGGTTTAGGTACTTTTAAAAATATATATAAATCAATATCAATCAGTCCTTGTAGCAAATTGTCTTCCAATATTAAATCTATCTTCTTATATGAAATGTTTGTTTCATTCCTAGAAACAAGTCCATAATGGTTCTCCTTGTCCAAAATGTCCATCATCCTTCTAGTGTAGTCCCACCTATCCATGATTACAACCCCTCCCCCCTTGTCGGGTTTCATTACCCAAATTCTTTCATTGCCACTCAATTCAATAAGCAATTTCATTTCAGCTTTTGTCAAATTGTTACCTATTTCATTTTCCTTCTTGTAGTCTTTCCTAATCCTGTTAATAACACATCTTTCAAAATTCATAATTTCATAATGGAGTGGGGGGTTGTATGTGCTTGATATTTTTAATATATTTTCTTTTTCCTGTGAATCTCTATCCTTGTAAATATGTTTAAAATTTAGTTTATGAGTAAAAGTTTTAATATCTAATAAAATAGTCTCGATCCTAGGCTTATTCATAGGTACAAATGTAAAACCTTTTATAAATAAGTTAAAATAATTCTCATTAATTTCAATGTCTCTATAATTAAAAATATTAAAATTATTAAAAGTATTAATAATAATATCATCAGGCTCATGTACTTCAACCACTTGTATTGCATTGTTTTTCTCTGTATTCAAAAAATCAATGTCTGTGTCCCCTATCTGTATACTCTCCCCATATATTTGGTGTTCGTATTCTCCGTAACTTGTGCATATGAGGGCTGTTGGACCTGATTCCGTAATCTCTCGGACCTTCTCGGTTCCTCCATTTCTAAACGGACAACATCACCTACATTTCTATCTCTATAATTCCCATCATAGTGTGATTCATTCCTGTATAAATTATATTCATTTTCATTTTGGTCCTGTTTACCAAACCAAAATTATTCACATTATCTCAGCAGGAACTTCCTGCGCTAAGGCATATATGCAGACGAGTAATTCATAGACTCACTCATCTTTGCAGATTAGTACAGCTTCTCCTGGTCTTTGCAGTAGTGAACACAGTAAAAAGGCTGACTTCATCCATCTCAGTAGAGGGAAGTGCTGGGAAGTTTAGAGGTAAGACAGTGTTAGGAGGTGCATCAGTAAGGGTATGTGAGGGGCTGCATATGAGTGTTATGTGTGTCTGTCTACCTGGGAGAGAGTGTGGTAGGGAAGTTAGTGAAGGTGGAAGTTAGGAAGGGGTGTGAGTGTGTGTGCAATCAGGTGAGGAGTTTACAGTTGATTACCGGGAAAGTCTGACTGAACAAAAACCTTTTTTCAGCGAAGGTCCGGGGAGAAAAGCTCCACATTTAACATGTAACAATGATTATAATTAGAAATACAAAGTTTACGTATGCATGACTTGATATCTGTCACACACAATTACAGATATTAAACATGTAACACTGGATATGTAAAGAATTAGTATTACCTAGAGAAAGAGTGTTTAGAATAAATAAGATCTTGATTTTGTGTGGTGGGGGGATAAATGTCATACTACCACACACCCCTAGACTAATAAGTAGAGCCTGGTACAATTTGTGTGTGGGGAACCACTAGCAACCAGGGATTTCTCTTTAAACCTGTCTGAGTGGCATGTAAATAGAAAAGTAATTGTGGAAGGGAGAGCCACTAGCCACCAAGGACAAGTCTTAACCTATGTGCCTTAATGGCATACACGTGTCAGGGGGGCATTAGATGCCTGGGAATACCCTGCATAATATGCCTGAAAGGCAAATAAATACAACTTGGGTGGGAGAGACACTACAGACCAAGGAGAAACTGTTTACGTCCTTTGGCTTAATGGCAAATAAATATGTACAATGGAAAACCACTAGATATGAAGGATAACACAAAAGATGTGCATTGCGGGAAAAAATAGACAACAGGCATACTCTGTATGTTATTCCATAAATGCACATATTAAAGAAAAATGAAAATATAGTGTGGGGGAATATTAGACACCAGAGGTGAGTAGCATGCTTTATAAGGTAATAAAAAGAATGTGAACCTTGGTTTAACCCATCTCTCACAGACAATACTAGTCATCTGCACATTGCACCTTTGGCATTCAAAACCTAAGCATTAACCTGCTGTGCAGAAAGATTAGGGTGATATATATATATATATATATATATATATATATATATATATATATATATATATATATATATATATATATATATATATATATATATATATATATATATATATATATATATATATATATATATATATATATCTATATAGGATTACTATCAACATGTTGCGGTACATATATATATATATATATATATATATATATATATATATATATATATATAGGAACACTTTATAATCTAAAAATTCTGAAATACCGAGTTTCAGAATCCCGAGATCATAAAGCCATAAGTTCTAAATACCGTAAACCCAGAAGCCCAAATTTCAAAATCCTAACATTTGGAGATGTTGAAGTAGCGCTTCTGGTGTTGCGGTGTTTGAATTGAAGTTCAGGTAAGTATGTATGTTTAATGGTGTTGGTTAGGGGCTTTAGTGTATGTCAGTGTGTGTTGTGACTGTGATGTTTGTGTGCAAGGAGAATGAAGGTGTGTGGTGGTGTTTTCGTGTGTTTGTCTGTATAGTGCAACCCTGTAGTTAGTATATTTAAGTAGGGGGGTGTGGGGGGCACAGTAGTGTAGGTTTGTGTGTTTGTGGCGGGAAGGTGTGTGTTTGTGTATGTGTGTGTGGTGTCTGATTAGTGTAGGATTCACGATTTTAAAATTCACGCTTTTAGGATTTCAGTATTTAGAGCTTTCGGATTTATGGTCTCGAAATTCTGAGATTCGGAATTTCAGGATTTTGGGATTATAAAGTGAATCCATATATATATATATATATATATATATATATATATATATATATATATATATATATATATATATTGTTCTATTACACATGATCAAAATTTCATATGACTGAAGTTCATTTGACTGAGACCAGAACATCAAAAGTTCAAAACACAGAAAACTTGTTTGACTGAAACTCATAACACTGACACATTAAGTCAAAGGTATATACCCTTTTCCCCACTGTAGTGTGATCCTGGAGTTAGAATATATAATTAGGGGGGTTAGGGGCACAGCCCCCCACATTGGGGGGTGTGGGGGTGTAGCCCCCCCCACATCCTTTAGGTATATATTGTCTTCTGCAAACAGTTATTTATTGCAGTTATAAGTACCAATATGTATGTTTTAAAATGTATAATGTATGTGGGGGGCTGTGGCCCCCCCAGCTATATATACTTACTCCAAGATTGCACTACAGTGGGGAAAAGGGCATATACCATTTACTTTAATGTGTCAGTGTTATGAGTTTCAGTCAATTTAGTTTTCAGTATTTTGAACTTTTGAAGTTCTGGTCTCAGTCAAATGAATTTCAGTCATATGAAATTCTGATCATGTGTATATATTATATATATATATATATATATATATATATATATATATATTATATATATAGGTCTACTTCATATGATCGAAATTTCATTTGAATGAAATTAATTTGACTGAGACCATATAACCTAAAGTTCAAAATACTGAAAACTCACTTGACTGAAACTCACAACACTGACACCTTACAATGCTAAATTTCAACATAGTAGTGGCAGTGTATATATGGTAAGTAAAAGATATATGCCCTTTTCCCCACTGTAGTGCGATCCTGGAGTTAGTATATATAGCTGGGGGGTGTCTGAGAATGGCTTTTTTTTTTAATATTACAGCAGTTACGGCTTATGAACGTATACACTCACCTCTATCAATGACTCCAATACCAACCATGCATGCACAGACTACCCCATTCCATTCAGAGCTTAAAGCCTGCAAAAATACTTCTGCAAATCTCTCCTCTTCCGTGACTGCTGAATCTGTCATACAATACCACCAGCATCAATGCAAAATGCTGCCCTGAGAACTCAATATGCTACCAGCCTTCAAGTTGATTAGGCTGGTCTAACCTTAATCTTCAACAATTAGACTACAATAATAAACAACTACAATATTATGAAAAGTGTACTATAAGATGTAATTCTGCGAAAATCTGAGATTACATTTATTGCAGCAGCAACAGTAATAAAGTCCGGATGTGTTTTGAGTGGTTTGCTGGCAAATTTCGGCAAACTAGAAGCATGTAAAATGTCCAGTGGGTTTGATAAGGAGTCAGTGATCTGACATTCACGCTGAGAATACTGATTATCACCCCACTGCAGACCAGTCACTTTGGAGGCCTCTGATAACAGAAAGGCCTCCCCCATTTCCTCACCCCAATCAAAAAAAAAAACAAAAACTTTTTGTTTGCAGGTCCGTCAGGATCTGCACATTCCTACGATTGGCAGCAACCATATCTACAGTATTTCCCATGGCAGTTTCTTACAAGCAGAATAGGGAGACCAGACCCATCCCAACCTCACTGAGCTCCCAAGCACTGTGGAATGAGCTCATGGGCGAAAAAAGGGGCTACCCCCATCTGAAAGGCACCATACACAGGTCAACCACCAAACCATGCCTATACCCTGCCCACCAAACTAGAAATCTGACCAGCCATCCATACTATGCTGCACCCCATGTACTCAGAAAGCCCGCCACATTAGTGTACCAGTGAGGAATGGCCCATGACATGAATCAAACCTTTGCAGTCTGCTAAAATCTGCACCATTGAGGGGAATGCTCCCGGCCTTCATACTGTTTCTACCCATTCATTTATTTATTTTTGACAGTGCACAACCATTCTCACCAAGCCAGACCTGTCAATGCATGGAAAACAGGAGCCTCCTATGTCAGTTAGGTCCACCATGGGCATGCGCAACAACGAGCCATCACTCCCATGCACCCCAAAGCCCGTGAAATGACATCCAAACTCTGAAATGGCTGAAATGGCCCTCATCTGCAGTCGCCCATCATGGGAACTGCAACCACCACTGGAATGAACAGCAGAATTCACACAGCAAGTCCCAAAACACCGAATCCAAAATACCTCCTCAGTTGCATCCCACCCCTTCAGTATTGGGCTTATCCTAACCAGCAAAGTGTCACAAATGTATTCTACTGGGAAGTATGCAGGGCCGCATTCACAAAAAGCACTAACTCCAACCCGATGGACCACAGCTCTCAAACTCTCACTCCAAACCTTGAACAAAGCTAAAATAAGGGGCAAATGCACCAAAAGCCCACATCAGGGACCAATCCACAACACTCCGACACACACAACCGCAAAACAGCAAGACTCTGCCACCATGCATTCCCTTAAAGCATGGGAAATCCAACTCCATGCCACCACCCTCAAGCCAACTTACATCCCAAAACAAACCCTGACCCCAATCTCTAACAATCACATGCAACCACCAAACCAGAAACCACCAGTCCCCCCCAGCAAAAAAAAAAAAAACTTCTGTTATCATGTCTCAGTGTACCAGTGCCCCTGCACCCAACGACGACCATCATAGCCTCCAGCACTATCCAAGGCATACCTGCATGCACCAGTACACACAGATCATCAGGGCATTAGAAAGTTCATGCCAAAATGTGATTGCTTACCCAGCTACACTTGTCTAAACCTCTTAACCTCCTCCCTACACTTATCTCATTTCCTCTCAATCCTCCCTCCCTCCACTTAATCCTTTCACCTCCCCAAACCACTAAACACCAACTAATATCAGCCTAACCCTTCATGAAGATGCCCCGGGACAACTTGGTTTGTTGCAAAACTTCATTTGTTCTATTTTATACTGCCATTATACATAAGATAGTGTCACCTCTGACTTACTGAAATACAAATAGAAAAATATACTTGGTTTCACTCTGTCAGAAGGCCAATGAAGGAAAATGGTCATTGCATGCAGGGATTTCAGATTTCCCCAACCTTGGCCTTTACTCATTTTAAATTGATACAGATGTGGCAGGTTTCTCTGATCAACTTTTGACAAAAGGTTGATAGAACAGCTTTGCCATGTTGGAGGTGTACATCTCAAGGCAAATTACATGTATATTCTGTGGCACTCCCTGAAGTCTAGGAAGTCATGGGCTAAAGTTAGTGATGTATTGCAGTGGGTTCTGTATAAGAACACACACTCCATCCAATTGGCCAGACTAACTTTTGGATTGTGGGCATTAAAGATCACGCATATCCTTTAACTACTTCACAATGTTCTTGATTGAGGCTTATAATGTTTTTTTTTTGTAGTACCATTTTCAAATCATGAAAGACATGCCCCACCAACAAAATGAACTGTTTCTGCTGCTATGTGAGCACAAACTCTGGTACTGTATTAGAGACAGTGTACATTTATCTATTTTTAAAAGCTACTGGAAAATTATTCTGTTTTCTGTATGAGTATGGATAATTCATTCTTTTCTTTTTATCTATTTTGCAATTCTGTGTGATGTTATTCATTTATACAATTGTATGGATGTTGTTCGACAAATCATATTGGCAGTTGTTATAATGATGTTCTTATCTTGTTTTGATTGTATATATATATATAGTTTTATCAAATTGGTTTACTCAAAAAAAAAAAGTAACTGACAAAATTTGGATCCCGAGACTGCTGATTTCAGTTGGAAAGTGTAAACTGTGACATACTGAAGAAGAGTTTTCATGGTAGACAATGATGAAGAGCCAGGAAAAAATATATAATGAAGTGATTATAAGGGATTACCTTCACATGTGAACATAAAAATGCAGAATTAACCTTCAGCACTGTATATATGCAAACAATATATACATATCTATTTTAATCTTATTTTGGTTCTGCATACCTGTTTCTTTGGATCTCTTGCTGTCTATACACTGTTACAGAGCTTTAATAAATATTATACTACATAACTCCTATACAGACATGCATGACCTGCATCCTGTGGTACAAAAGCCATTAGTACATAAATATGCAAAATAATTTGACAATGCAGTGTTCACTGCATTAATAAAAAGAGCCCCCTATGGGGACTAATGTATGTTATCTACCTTAATGAAATCATCACTTGATAAATGTTAAAGGGGTGCAATTTTTGTTGCACTTGAACCTGCTTAGGTTGGCGAACATTAAAAATCGTTTCTTATACCTGTCATCCACCCAGGTGTCCCAGCTTCGCTTAGCCGAGAACCAAACAATAGAGCTTTCCTGGGGAAATCAGTGTTCTGCATTTCCAAGCTGGGTAAGCAGAAAGCGCAACAGCTTCCATGATGAGAATATTGTAGAGATCAGCAGGCATCTGGGTGAGAAACTGGGAGTACAGGATGGAGACCAAGAATTTGTGTGACTTTGTTAAAGTATTCTGAAGAAGTCGAGTAGCGAACACCTGACGAAAGCACTCACATTCATTAAAGAACTTGCTCAGTGGTATTCCAAGGTTCTCTTTTTTACTAATCTTCAAACTAAATTAGAAGCCCGCTACAATAAAATTTGCAAATTTGCCACCAACTCTAGGAACTCACCCCATCACTGCATCTCTCTCCACTCACTCCAATGGCTTGAGCTTCCCGATTATCTGAACCCCCTTAAATTCGCCACTGCCCATAAGCTGATATTTAACCCATCCTCCTGTCCCTCTCTCTCCACCTCCTTAACCCCCTATATTCCTAATTGCTTACTTAGTTCAGAAAATCAGAACCTGCTCAAAATCTACAAAACTGTATGGCCACCTGGACACTCTCTGCTATCCTGCTCCTTAGCTAAACCATGGAACTCTCTTCCTCTCTCCCTTAGAAATACTCATAACCACTCTAACTTTAAATCCCTCCTCCATCCC